>NC_056437.1:63792767-63975267 GCF_018296145.1 Oncorhynchus tshawytscha | reverse complement strand
CTTCACAGATGAAAGCAGGTTCACACTGAGCACATGTGACAGACGCGACAGTCTGGAGACGCCGTGGAGAATGTTCTGCTGCCTGCAACATCCTCCAGCATGACCGGTTTGGCAGTGGGTCAGTCATGGTGTGGGGTGGCATTTCTTTGGGGGGGCCGCACAGCCTTCCATGTGCTCACCAGAAGTAACCTGACTGCCATTAGGTACCGAGATGTGATCCTCAGACCCCTTCGGAGACCATATGCTGGTGCGGTTGGCCCTGGGTTCCTCCTAATGCAAGACAATGCTAGACCTCATGTGGCTGGAGTGTGTCAGCAGTTCCTACAAGAGGAAGGCATTGATGCTATGGACTGGCCCGCCTGTTCCCAAGACCTGAATACAATTGAGCACATCTGGGACATCATGTCTCGCTCCATCCACCAACGCCACGTTGCACCACAGACTGTCCAGGAGTTGGCGGATGCTTTAGTCCAGGTCTGGGAGGAGATCCCTCAGGAGACCATCCCCACCTCATCAGGAGCATGCCCAGGCATTGTAGGGAGGTCATACAGGCACGTGGAGGCCACACACACTACTGAGCCTAATTTTGACTTGTTTTAAGGACATTACATCCAAGTTGGATCAGCCTATAGTGTGGTTTTCCACTTTAATTTTGAGTGTGACTCCAAATCCAGACCTCCATGGGTTGATAAATTTGATTTCCATTGATACTTTTTGTGTGATTTTGTTGTCAGCACATTCAACTATGTAAAGAAAAAAGTATTTAATAAGAATATTTCATTCATTCAGATCTAGGATGTGTTATTTTAGTGTTCCCTTTATTTTTCTGAGCAGTGTATTTTAAAAAGGTTTTGATTTCCTTTGCAATAGTTTTAAAAACGTTTTCACCCTAATGTACTCAACCAGGGAATATGATTGAGGAATTTCCAAGTTGAGACAAAAAGAGCAAATTGGATCCAGACGTATCCGGCTTGGGCAGCCCCTACCTCGAAGACGGTCTTGGCGGCGTAGCCCTGCACATCGTCGCGGTTGATGACAATCTGGATGACGCGGTACCACACCTCTTCACTGACGTAGTCCCCGGCAATGCGGATGAGGTTAAGGATGGTGTCAACATACCATGAGTAGTCCACCGCATACTTCTCTGCCAGGATGGCCACCTTCAACACCTGGGAGAGAAGGGAGCAGAGAGGTTACACCAGGGGTTCTCAAACTGTTTTGGCCCATGACCCCATATTGATATCTGAAAATTCTCGCAGCCCCACCCATGTGATTTCTAAAATGTTTTATTAACAGCCAAGTTTACTTTTTATTTGGAGCTATGGCAGTCAATTGAAAAACATTCTAACAGTATTTGATGGTCTTCTCAACTCACCATCACATACTTTCAATGTAGAGCAGTCAATTGCAAATTAGTCTGACAAAATGCATCTCGTATCACCACCACTAATGAGATGGGTGTGCTTGTTCGTACTTGTATTTATTATGGATCCCCATTAGCTGACTTCCATTAAAGAACACCCTCTGTGTTGCATGTCGCATCGGAACTTCTCAAACTCAAGGGGCGTGGTCGACAGTACGCACCTCATCTCTGCTTTCACATCCAACCTGGATCGATATTTGGTTTTAATGCAGACAAGAGAACTCAATCCAGCTTCACACAGATATGAGCTGGCGAAGGGTAGCCTACCATGAGTTTTATGGTGCTTTCAAGACAACTAGGAACTCGGATCATGACGTCAGTGATTTCTCTGATAGAGTTCAGAGTGTAAAATCGGAGGGCCTGTTGTCCGGGCCTCTGGCAGTCTCTATGGGGGTGCCACAGGGTTCAATTCTTGGACCGACTCTCTTCTCTGTATACATCAATGATGTCGCTCTTGCTGCTGGTGAGTCTCTGATCCACCTCTACGCAGACGACACCATTCTGTATACTTCTGGCCCTTCTTTGGACACTTCTTTGGACGAGCTTCAATGCCATACAACACTCCTTCTGTGGCCTCCAATTGCTCTTAAATACAAGTAAAACGAAATGCATGCTCTTCAACCGATCGCTGCCTGCACCTGCCCGCCCGTCCAACATCACTACTCTGGACGGTTCGGTCTTAGAATATGTGGACAACTACAAATACCTAGGTGTCTGGTTAGACTGTAACTCTCCTTCCAGACTCACATCAAACATCTCCAATCCAAAGTTAAAATCTAGAAATGGCTTCCTATTTCGCAACAAAGCCTCCTTCACTCATGCTGCCAAACATACCCTTGTAAAACTGACCATCCTACCGATGCTAGACTGCGGCGACATCATTTACAAAAAAGCCTCCAATACCCTACTCAATAAATTGGATGCAGTTATCACAGTGCCATCCGTTTTGTCACCAAAGCCCCATATACTACCCACCACTGCGACCTGTACGCTCTCGTTGGCTGGCCCTCGCTTCATACTCGTCGCCAAACCCACTGGCTCCAGGTCATCTACAAGACCCTGCTAGGTAAAGTCCCCCCTTATCTCACCTCGCTGGTCACCATCGCAGCACCCACCTGTAGCACGTGCTCCAGCAGGTATCTCTCTCTGGTCACCCCCAAAACCAATTCTTACTTTGGCCTCATCGCCTTCCAGTTCTCTGCTGCCAATGACTGGAACGAACTGCAAAAATCTCTGAAACTGGAAACACTTATCCCCCTCACTAGCTTTAAACACCAGCTGTCAGAGCAGCTCACAGATTACTGCACCTGTACATAGCCCATCTATAATTTAGCCCAAACAACTACCTCTCCCCCTACTGTATTTATTTATTTTGCTCCGTTGCACACCCATTATTTCTATCTCTTCTTTGCACATTCTTCCACTGCAAATCTACCATTCCAGCGTATTTTTTTTAATTTTTTTTTTTACTTGCTATATTGTATTTACTTCGCCACCATGGCCTTTTTTTTGCCTTTACCTCCCTTTATCTCACCGCATTTGCTCACATTGTATATAGACTCATTTTTCTTCTATTATTAACTGTATGTTTGTTTTACTCCATGTGTAACACTGTTGTTGTTTGTGTCGAACTGCTTTGCTTTATCTTGGCCAGGTCGCAATTGTAGATGAGAACTCGTTCTCAACTTGGCTACCTGGTTAAATAAAGGGTGAAATAAAATAAAAATAAATAAATATCTCAGAGATCTGTGCTTAGCTCTTCTGCCGCCATTTGCGCTCAGTGTATCATACAATGTGTCCATAAGGCAGAGGGAGACACATTACTATCTAGAGTGCAGAGGCCTGCCCCCTGTTCCCTGATAGATGGAGCCCCATCTGTGCAAAAGCCCACCATTCGATCCCATAGGGAATCTGTTTTTGGTAAAAATAGCCACGCAGCACACTGAACATCCTCTATGCTGTTTCATGCTTGGGAATTGAGACAGAAAAATATGTCCTTGTGAATAGCATCCCACTACATGTATAGCGAATAAAAGTCAATGCATGGGCATCTCAGCCCTCACAGCTAAAGTCCATTTGGAAAGCATAAGCTTGGGAGTTTGAGTCGTTCAGTCAGAGTTTCCTCTTGATTGCTATCAATAGCATAAATTCTTAATTTAACAGTGTTATCTGACAAAGCAATTGTTCTGAGTTTCTGTGCCTCCCCATATACTGTTTTTAGTATATCAATTGCGGACGGTTACAGTTGAAGTCAGAAGTTTACATACACTTAGGTTGGAGTCACTAAAACTCCTTTTTCAACAACTCTACCAATTTCTTGTTAACAAACTATAACTTTGGCAATTCAGTTAGGACATCTACTTCGTGCATGACACAAGTAATTTTTCAAACAATTGTTTAGAGACAGATTATTTCACTTACCATTCACTGTATCACAATTCCAGTGGGTCAGAAGTTTACATACGCTAAATTGACTGTGCCTTCAAACAGCTTGAAAAAATCCAGAAAATGTATTTCAAGGCCTACCTTCAATCTCAGTGCCTCTTTGCTTGACATCATGGGAAAATCAAAAGAAATCAGCCAAGACTTCAGAATGAAAATTGTAGACCTCCACAAGTCTAGTTCATCCTTGGGAGCAATTTCCAAACGCCTGAAGGTACCATGTTCATCTGTACAAACAATAGTACGCAAGTATAAACACCATAGGACCACACAGCCGACATACCGCTCCGGAAGGAGACGTGTTCTGTCTCCTAGAGATGAATGTACTTTGGTGCGAAAAGTGCAAATCAATCCCAGAACAACAGCAAAGGACCTTGTGAAGATGCTCGAGGAAACAGGTACAAAAGTGTCTATATCCACAGTAAAACGAGTCATATAGCGGCATAACCTGAAAGGTCGCTCAGCAAGGAAGAAGCCACTGCTCCAAAACCGCCATAAAAAAGCCAGACTACGGTTTGCAATATGGGGACAAAAATCGTACTTTTTGGAGAAATGTCCTCTGGTCTAATGAAACCATAACTTAATGGCTTAAGGACAACAAAGTCAAGGTATTGGAGTGGCCATCACAAAGCCCTGACCTCAATCCTATAGAAAATATGTGGGCAGAACTGAAAAAGCATATGCGAGCAAGGAGGCCTACAAACCTGACTTATTGTGGAAAGTTATCCGAAACGTTTGACCCAAGTTAAACAATTTGAAGGCAATGCTACCAAATACTAATTGAATGTATGTAAACTTCTGACCCACTGGGAATGTAATGAAAGAAATAAAAGCTGAAATAAATAATTCTCTCCACTACTATTCTGACATTTCACATTCTTAAAATAAAGTGGTGATCCTAACTGACCTAAGACAGGGAATTTTTTACTAGAATTAAATGTCAGGAATTGTGAAAAACTGAGTTTCAATGTATTTGGCTAAGGTGTATGTAAACTTCCGACTTCAACTGTATCAGTCTCTGCAATAGTGTGTGGTGTGTGCGTAGCGTGCCCAGCCATTCATGGTGGGAATGATTGAAGTGCAATGAGCAAGTGCGGCCTTTTCCCATGATCTAAGGGCGCTCTCTAGTTTAATTTTATCTTTTAGATTCTAATAATTTCTATTTATATTAATGTTAACCACATTATAATGATTTTGAGACATTGAATTTAGGATTTTAGAAATTCTCCCGACGACACCATTTTCACGTCAAGCGACCCACAGTTTTGGGACCGCTGGGTTAAACACTAACACAGACACATAAGCGCAAAGACACACATGCAGGTATAAACCCTGAGGCACTCAGAGGGGGAAAACATACAATATACACACAAGCAGACACGTACCATCTCCTCTCTGATGGAGTAGTCGGCTGTCTCCAGGTAGCTGAGCATCTCGGCAACTATCTGCTTGGCGTTGCTACGGTCACACATGGCGTAGAGCAGGTCAGCAGCCCTCTGGCGAACACTCACATCCCTTTCAGTCTGGAGAGAAAAAGATAAGGTATAAAATGTGTTACAAACACCAGCAAAGTACTTAAAACAAAGTGTCAATTAAAAAAAAAAAAGCAGTGTCTCGTCCGTGTGCGTGTAACGTGTGCATGACAGAGACAGACCTTGAGTGCGTTGATGACGGTCTCGATGTGGGTCTTGACGGCCTCATGGGAGAACTCGGAGCTGGCCAGGGTACACATGCTCTCCAAAGCCAGGTAGCGCAGGTTGGTCTCTCTGTGCTGCAGGAACTGACCCAGCTGGTTACAGGCACGCACCAGCAGGTTGGGCTCACTGGAGAGGGGGAAGTTGGAGGAGGGAGAAATTAAGAGTAAGCCACACCATAATCAAATCAAACTTAATGTTCCACTTGTGCCGAATACAACAAGTGTAGACTTTACTTACTGTGAAATGCTTACTTATAAGCCCTTAACCAACAATTTAGTTCAAGAAGAAGAAAATATTTACCAAGTAAGCTAAAATAAAAAGTAATAATAAAAAGTAACACAATAAGAATAACGAGGCTATATACAGGGGGCACCGGTACTGAGTCAGGTTGCAGGGGTACAGGCTAGTTGAGGTAATCTGTACATGTAGGTGGGGTAGAAGTGACTATGCATAGGTAACAAACAAACAGCAAGTAGCAGCAGTATAGAAGAGGGGGGGGTCAATGTAAATTGTAGAAGCTGTTGAGGAGCCTTTTGGTCCTAGACCTGGCGCTCCGGTACTGCTTGCCGTGCGGTAGCAGAGAAAACAGTCCAATTGCCACTCTTTAGGTTTAGGATGAGAAAGCGAGAAACAGAGACAGAGACACACAGAGAGGGAGAGAGTAGAAAGAGGAATATATATTGTGTGTGTGTGTGTGTGTGTGTGTAAAAAGTATTCCACATTATGTTGCGTTACAGGCTGAAAATGTATGATACATATATTTCTCTCTCACCCATCTACACACAATACCCCATGAAAAAAACTATTCAATAAAATATTCAAAACATGTTAGAATCACCTTTGGCATTGATTGCATCTTAGTCTTTCTGGTTAAGTCTCTAAGAGCTTTGCACACCTGGATTGTACAATATTTACACATTCTTTTTAAAATTCTTGAAGCTCTGTCAAATACCAAGTTGATCATTGCTAGACAGCCATTTTCAAGTCTTGCCATTCATTTTCATTCCTATTTAAGGCAAACCCGTAACTAGGCAACTCAGGAACATTCAATGTCGTCTTGGTAAGCAACTACAGTGTATATTTGGCCTTGTGTTTAGGTTATTATCCTGCTAAAAGGTGAATGTCTCTCAGCGTCTGTTGGAAAACTGAACCAGGTTTTCCTATAGGATTTTGCCTGTGCTTAGCTCTATTCCATTTATTTTTATCCCCCAGAAAACTCCTTGCCAATGACAAGCACACCCATAACATGATGCAGCCACCACCATGATTGAAAATATGAATAACGGTACCCAGTAATGTTGGATATGCCCCAAACATAACGTTTTTGTATTCAAATCAAAATGTATTGGTCACATACACATGATTAGCAGATGTTATTGCAGGTGTAGCGAAATGCTTGTGCTTCTAGCTCGGACAGTGAAGTAATATCTAACAAATTACACAACATATACCCAATACACACAAATCTAAGTAGGAATGAATTAAGACGAAATACACATTGACGAGCGATGTCAGAGCGGAACGAAAAAGGATACAGTAGAATAGTATAGAATACAGTATATACAGTTGAAGTCGGAGGTTTGCATACACCTTAGTCAAACACATTTAAACTCAGTTTTTCACAATTCCTGACATTTAATCCTAGTAAGAATTAGGCCAGTCTTAGGCCAGTTAGGATCACACCTTCATTTTAAGAATGTGAAATGTCAGAATAATAGTTGAGATAATGATTTATTTCAGCTTTTATTTCTTTCATCACATTCCCAGTGGGTCAGAATTTTACATACACTCAATTAGTATTTGGTAGCATTGCCTTCAAATTGTTTAACTTGGGTCAACTGTTTCAGGTAGCTTTCCACAATAAATTGGGTGAATTGTAGCCCATTCCTCCTAACAGAGCTGGTGTAACTGAGTCAGGTTTGTAGGCCTCCTTGCTCGCACACACTTTTTCAGTTCTGCCCACAAATATTCTATAGGATTGAGGTCAGGGCTTTGTGATGGCCACTCCAATACCTTGACGTTGTTGTCTTAAGCCATTTTGACTCAACTTTGGAAGTATGCTTGGGGCCATTGTCCATTTGGAAGACCCATTTGCGACCAAGCTTTAACTTCCTGACTGATGTCTTGTGATGTTGCTTCAATATATCCACATAATTTTCCTTTCTCATGATGCCATCTATTTTCTGAAGTGCACCAGTCCCTCCTGCAGCAAAGCACCCCCACAACATGATGCTGCCACCCCATGCTTCATGGTTGGGATAGTGTTCTTCGGCTTGCAAGCCTCCCCCTTTCCCTCCAAATATAACAATGGTCATTATAGCTAAACAGTTCTATTTTTGTTTCATCAGACCAGAGGATATTTCTCCAAAAAGTACAATCTTTGTCCCCATGTGCAGTTGCAAACCGTAGTCTGGCATTTCAATAGCGGTTTTGGAGCAGTGGCTTCTTCCTTGCTGATCGGCCTTTCAGGTTATGTAGATTTAGGGCTCGTTTTACTGTGGATTTTGATACTTTTGTACCCGTTTCCTCCAGCATCTTCACAAGGTCCTTTGCTGTTGTTCTGGGATTGATTTACACTTTTCGCACCAAAGTACGTTCATCTCCAGCAGACAGAACGAGTCTCCTGCCTGAGCGTTATGACGGCTGTGTGGTCCCATGGTGTTTATACTTGCTTACTATTGTTTGTACAGATGAACATGGTACCTTCAGGCATTTGGAAATTGCTCCAAGGATGAAGACTTGTGGAGGTCTACAATTTTCTTTCTGAAGTCTTGGCTGATTTCGTTTGATTTTCCCATGATGTCAAGCAAAGAGGCAGTGAGTTTGAAGGTAGGCCTTGAAATACATCCACAGGTACGTCTCCAATTGACTCAAATGATGTCAATTAGCCTATCAGAAGCTTCTAAAGCCATGACATCATTTTCTGGGATTTTCCAAACTGTTTAAAAGGCACAATCAACTTAGTGTATGTAAACGTCTGACCCACTGAAAATGTGAAACAGTGAATTGTAAGTGAAATAATCTGTATGTAAACAACTGCTGGAAAAATGACTTGTCATGCGCAAAGTAGATGTCCTAACTGACTTTCCAAAACTATAATTTGTTAACAAGAAATTGGTGGAGTGGTTGAAAAATTAATTCTAATGACTCCAACCTAAGTGTATGCAAACTTCCAACTTCAACTGTACATAAGACATAAGTAATGCCAGATATGTAAACGTTATTAAAGTGACTAGTGTTCCATTCTTAAAGTGATTTCTAGTCTATCATTATAGGCAGCAGCCTCTAATGTGCTAGTGATGGCTGTTTAACAGTGTGATGGCCTTAAATATAAGCTGTTTTTCAGTTTCTTGGTCCCGGCTTTGAAGCACCTGTATTGACCTCGCCTTATGGATGATAGTTGTGTGAACAGGCAGTGGCTCGGGTGGTTGATGTCCTTGATGATCGTTTTGGCATTCCTGTGACAGCGGGTGCTGTAGGTGTCCTGGAGGGTGGGTAGTTTTCCCCGGTAATGCGTTGGGCAGACCGCACCACCCTCTGGAGAGCCTTGCGGTTGTGGGCGGTGCAGTTGCCGTACCAGGCGGTGATACAGCCTGACAGGACGCTCTCAATTATGCATCTGTTAAAGTTTGGAGGGCTTTAGGAGATGAGACACATTTCTTCAGCCTCCTGAGGTTGAAGAGGCTTTGTTGGGCCTTCACCACACTGTCTGTGCGGGTGGTCCATTTCAGTTTGTCAGTGATGTGTACACCAAGGAACTTGAAGTTTTCCACCTTCTCCACTGCCATCCCATCGATGTAGATAGGGGGTGCACCCTCGGCTGTTTCCTAAAGTCCACAATCATCCCCTTTGTATTGTTGACGTTGAGTGGGAGGTTGTTTTCCAGGCACCACACTCCCAGAGCCCTCACCTCCTCCCTGTAGGCATCGTTGGTAATCCCTGTAGGCATCATCGTTGGTAATCAAGCCTATTACTGTTGTTGTCTGCAAACTTGTTGATTGAGTTGGAGGCGTGTTTGGCCACGCAGTCATGGGTGAACAATTAGTACAGGAGGGGACCGAGCACGCACCCTTGTGGGGCCCCTGTGTTGTGAGGATCAGCGAAGTGGAGTTGTTGTTTCCTACCTTCACCACCCGGGGGTGGCCTGTCAGGAAGTCCAGGACCCAGATGCACAGGGCGGGGTTCAGACCCAGGGCCTCAAGCTTAATGATGAGCTTGGAGGGTATTATGTTGTTGAATGCTGAGCTATACTCAATGAACAACATTCTTACATAAGTATTTCTCTTGTCCAGATGGGATAAGGCAGTGTAAAGAGTGATGGTGATTGCATCGTCTCTGGATTTATTGGGGTGGTAAGCAAATTGAAGTGGGTCTAGGGTGGCAGTATGGTAGAGTTGATATGATCCTTGACTAGTCTCAAAGCACTTCATGACAGAGGTGAGTGCTATGAGGCAATAGTCATTAAGCTCAGGTACCTTTGCCGTCTTGGGTACAGGAACAATGGTGGCCATCTTGAAGCATGTGCGGACAGCAGACTGGGATAGGGAGAGATTGAATATGCCTGTAAACACACCAGCCAGCTGGTCTGCGCAAGCTCTGAGGACGCGGCGTGGGATGCCGTCTGGGCAGGCTTGCAAGGGTTAACACTTTTAAATGTTTTACTCATGTCGGCCACGGAGAAGGAGAGCCCACAGTACTTGGTAGTGGGCCGCGTCGGTGGCACAGTGTTATCCTCAAAGCATGTGAAGAATGTGTTTAGCCTGTCCGGAAGCAAGATGTCGGTCTCGGTGACGTGGCTGGTTTTCCTTTTGTAGTCCGTGATTGTCTGTAGACCCTGTCTGTAGCCACTGCCACATAAGTCTCGTGTCTGAGCCGTTGAATTGCGACTCCACTTTGTCTCTATACTAACGTTTAGCTTGTTTGATTGTCTTGTGGAGTGAATAACTAGTGGTAAGAAAAAGTATATGAACCCTTTGGAATTACTTGGATTTCTTCATAAATTGGTCATCAAATTTGATTTAATCTTCATCTAAGTTACAACAATAGACAAACATAGTGTGCTTAAACTAATAACATACAAATTATTGTATTTTGCTTGTCTACATTAAATACATAATTTAGCCGGACTCTTACCCTACTCCTTCTCTGTTCCTCTGATAATGTAGAGGTTAACCAAGGCCCTGTTGCCCCCAGCACCACACCTATTCCCAAGGTGCCCTCATTTGTTGACTTCTGTAACTGTAAAAGCCTTGGTTTCATGCATGTTAACATCAGAAGCCTCCTCCCTAAGTTTGTTTTACTCACTGCTTTAGCACACTCCGCCAACCCTGATGTCCTAGCCGTGTCTGAATTCTGGCTTAGAAAGGCCACCAAAAATTCTGAAATTTCAATCCCCAACTACAACATTTTCCAAAAAGATAGAACTGCCAAAGGGGGCGGAGTTGCAATCTACTGCAGCAGATATAGCCTGCAGAGTTCTGTCATACAATCCAGGCCTGTGCCCAAACTATTTTAGCTTCTACTTTTAAAAATCCACCTTTCCAGAAATAAGTCTCTCACCGTTGCCGCTTATTATAGACCCCCCTCAGCCCCCAGCTGTGCGCTGGACACCATATGTGAATTGATTGCCCACAATCTATCTTCAGAGTTTGTACTGTTAGGTGACCTAAACTGGGATACGCTTAACACCCCGGCCATCCTACAAACTAAGATTGATGCCCTCAATCTCACACAAATGATCAAGGAACCTACCAGGTACAACCCTAAATCCATAACCATGGGCACCCTCATAGATATCATCCTGACCAATTTGTCCTCTAAATATACCTCTGCTGTCTGCAACCAGGATCTCAGCGATCACTGCATGCGTCCGTAATGGGTCCGCGGTCAAACAACCACCCCTCATCACTGTCAAACGCTCCCTAAAACACTTTCTAATCGACCTGGCCCGGGTATCCTGGAAGGATATTGACCTCATCCCGTCAGTAGAGGATGCCTGGTGCTTTCCTCACCATCTTAAATAAGCATGCCCCATTCAAAAAATGTAGAAATAAGAACAGATATAGAGCTTGGTTCACCCCAGACTTGACTGCCCTTGACCTTGCACAAAAACATCCTGTGGCGTACTGCATTAGAATCGAATAGCCACCGCGATGTGCAACTTTTCAGTGTATTCAGGAACCATTATACACAAGCAGTTAGGAAAGTAAAGGCAAGCTTTTTCAAACATAAATTTGCATCCTGTAGCTCTAATTCCAAAATGTTTTGGGACACTGTAAAGTCCATGGAGAATAAGAGCACCTCGTCCCACTGCACTGCGGCTGGTAAACACTTTCACCACCAATAAATCTACGATAATCGATCATTTTAATAAGTATTTTTCTACGGCTGGCCATGCTTTCCACCTGGCTACCCCCCGCAAAAACTTTCCCAAGCCCCCCCGCTTCTTCTTCACCCAAATCCAGACAGCTGATATTCTGAAACAGCTGCAAAATCTGGATCCCTACAAATCAGCTGGGTGTAACAATCTGAACCCTCTCTAAAATTATCTGCCGAAATTGTTGCAACCCCTATTACTAGCCTGTTCAACCTCTCTTTCGTATCGTCTGAGATCCCCAAAGATTGGAAAGCTGCAGGGTTCATACCTCTCTTCAAAGGGGGGGGGGGACTCTAGAACCAAACTGTTATAGACCCATATCCATCCTGCCCTGCTTTTCAAAAATCTTCGAAAGCCAAGTCAACAAACAGATTACCGACCATTTTGAATCCCACCTTACCTTCTCCACTATGCAATCTGGTTTCCGAGCTGGTCGTGGGTGCACCTCAGATACGCTCAAGGTCCTAAACGATATCATAATCGCCATCGATAAAAGACAGCACTGTGCAGCCGTCTTCATGGACCTGGCCAAGGCTTTCGACTCAATCACCGCATTCTTATCGGCAGACTCAAAAGCCTTGGCTTCTCAAATGACTACCTCGCCTGGTTCACCAACTACTTCTCAGTCAGATTTCAAGGTGTCAAATCGGAGGCCCTGTTGTCCGGACCTCTGACAGTCTCTATGGGGGTGCCACAGGGTTCGATCCTCGGGCCTACCCTTTTCTCTGTATATATATCAATGATGTCGCTCTTGCTGCTGGTGATTCTCTGATCCACCTCTACGCAGACGACACCATTCTGTACACATCTGGCCCTTGTTTGGACACTGTGTTGACAAACCTCCAAACAAGATACGATGCCATACAACACTCCTTCCGTGGCCTCCAACTGATTTTGAACGCTAGTAAAACGAAATGCATGCTCTTCAACCGATTGCTGGCCGCACCCGCCCGCCTGACTAGCATTGCTGCTCTGGATGGTTCGGACTAAAAATATGTGGACAATTACAAATACCTAGGTGTCTGGTTAGACAGTAAACTCTCCTTCCAGACTCACATCAAACATCTCCAATCCAAAATTAAATTTAGTATCGGCTTCCTATTTCGCAACAAAGCCTCCTCCACTCATGCTGCCAAACATACCCTCGTTAAACAGACTATCCTGCCGATCCTCAACTTCAGCGATGTCATTTACAAAATAGCCTCCAACACTCTACTCAGCAAATTGGATGCAGTCTATCACAGTGCCATCCGTTTTGTCACCAAAGCCCCATATACTACCCACCACTGCGACCTGTATGCTCTCGTTGGCTGGATCTCGCTACATATTCGTCGCCAAACCCACTGGCTCCAGGTCATCGAAAAGTCTTTGCTAGGTAAAGCCCCGCCTTATCTTAGCTCACTGGTCACCATAGCAACACCCACCCGTAGAATGCAACTCCAGCAGATATATCTGCCATCACCTCTTTGGCCGCCTTTCCTTCCAGTTCCCTGCTGCCAATGACTGGAACGAATTGCAAAATTCACTGAAGCTGGAGATTTCTCTCTAACTTTAAGCATCAGCTGTCAGAGCAGCTTACCGATCACTGTACCTGTACACAGCCCATCTGTCAATAGCACACCCAACTACCTCATCCCCATATTTTTTGTTGTTGCTCTTTTGCACCCCAGGATCTCTACTTGCACATCATCATCTGCACATTATCACTCCAGTGTTAATCCTAAATTGTAATTATTATCTCAGAAGACCTGAGATTAAGAATTGTTGACTTTCATAAAGCTGGAAAAGGTTACAAAAGTACCTCTAAAAGCATCAGTCTACAGAAAGACAAATTGTCTATAAAAGGAGAAAGTGGCCATCCTGCAAAGATGACTGCAACAGCACAGAGCTCAATGAGGTTAAGAAGAATCCTAGAGTGTCAGCTAAAGACTTACAGAAATCTCTGGAACATGCTAACATCTCTGTTGAGGAGTCTACGATACGTAAAACACTAAACAAGAATGGTATTCATGGGAGGACACCGCGGAAGAAGCCACTGCTGTCCAAAAAAACATTGATGAACGTCTGAAGTTTGCAAAAGTGCACCTGGATGTTCCACAGCGCTAAAGGTGGTCAAGCCTGCCACGCAGTCTCCTCGTGGATTGCAATGTAATTGGCCATAATCGGCGTCCAAAACTGCCAAATGTTATGAAAACTTGAAATCGGCCTTAATTAATCAGCCATGTCGATTAATCGGGCAACCTCTAACGGGGTGTATTGATACACTATCAAAAGTGTAATGAATAACTTTACCATGCTCAAAGAGATATTCAATGTTTGTTTTTTACCCATCTACCAATAGGTGCCCTTCTTTGAGACATTGGAAAACCTCCCTGGTCTTTGCGGTTGAATCTGTGTTTGAAATTCACTGCTCAACTGAGGGACCTTACAGATAAGTGTGTGTATGGGGTAGGGAGAGGAGGTAAAATCATGTTAAACAAGTATTGCACACAGAGTCCATGCAACTTACTATGTGAATTCTTAAGCACATTTTTACTCCTGAACATATTTAGGCTTGACATAACAAAGGAGTTAAATACTTTTCATACTGTATTAATTGGTAAACATTTCTAAAAACATAATTCCATTTTGACATTATGGGATATTGTGTGTCGGCCATTGCCACAATATCAACATTTGATCAATTTTAAATTCACGTTGTAACAACACCTTGTAGAGTCCATGCCCCAAAGAATTGAGGCTGTTCTGGGCGTACCTCAATATTAGGAAGGTGTATATATACATACTGAACAAAATATAAATACAAAGTGTTGACCCATGTGTTTCATGAGCTGAAAGAAAAGATCCCAGACATTTTCCATATGCACAAAAAGCTTATTTCTCTCAAATGTTGTGCATCCCTGTTAAATGAGCATTTCTACTTTGCCAAGATAATCCATCCACCTGACAGGTGTGGCATATCAAGAAGCTGGTTAAACAGCATGATCATTACACAGGTGCACCTTGTGCTGGGGGCACTAAAAGGCCTCTCTAAAATGTACAGTTTTGTCACACAATAATGCTACAGATGTCTCAAGTCGAGGGAACGTGCAATTGGCATGCTGAATGCTGGAATATCCATAAGAGCTGTTGCCAGAGAGTTTAATGTACATTTATCTACCATAAGCCGCCTCCAACATCGTTTTAGACAATTTGGCAGTACGTCCAACCGGCCTAACAACCACAAACCACGTGTAACCAAGCCAGCCCAGGACCTCCACATCCGGATTCTTCACTTGCTGGATCGTCCAAGACCAGCCACCTGGACAGCTGATGAAACTGTGGGTTTGCACAAACAAAGAATTTATGCACAAACTGTCAGAAACAGTCTCAGGGAAGCTCATCTGCGTGCTCGTCGTCCTCCCCAGGGTCTTGACCTGACTGCAGTTTGGCGTCGTAACAGACTTTAAGTGGGCAAATGCTCCCTTTTTATGGCCACAGGCACGTTGGGGAAGTGTCTTCTTCACAGAAGAATCCCGGTTTCAACTATAACGGGCAGATGGATGACAGCGTCTACAGCGTCGTGTGGGCGATATAAAGGTTGTGAACAGAGTGCCCCATGGTGGTGGTGGGGTTGTGGTATGGACAGGCATAAGCTACGGACAACGAACACGATGGCATTTTATCGATGACAATTTGAATACACCGATATACCATGACAAGAACCTGAGGCCCATTGTTGTGCCATTCATCCGCTGCCATCACCTCATGTTTCAGCATGATAATGCACATCCCCATGTCGCAAGGATCTATACACAATTCATGGAAGCTGAAAATATTCCAGTTCTTCCGTGGCCTGCATACTCACCCATTGAGCATATTTGGGATGCTCTGGATAGTGTACAACAGCGTGTTCCAGTTCCCTCCAATATACAACAACTTCGCACAGTCATTGAAGAGGAGTGGGACAACATTCCACAGGCCACAATCAACAGCCTGATCAACTGTATGCGAAGGAGATGTGTCATGCTGCATGAGGCAAATGGTGGCCACACAAGATACGGACTGGTTTTCCGATCCACGCCCCTACCTTTTTTTTTTTAAGGTATCTGTGACCAACTGATGCATATCTGTATTCCCAGTCATGTGAAATCCATAGATTAGTGCCTAATGAATTTATTTCAATTTTCTGGTTTCCTTACATTAACTTTAAGTCAGTAAAATCTTTAGAATTGTTACATGTTGCGTTTATATTTTTGTTCAGTGTATATGTGAGAAAGAGAGAAACACACACAGAGAGCGAGAGAGTGAGAGCTACTGAAAGAGTGAGAGAAAAAGAGATACAGAAAAAGTGAGAAAAACACAGAGCGAGAAGATTAAGACAGACACCGGGAGTGACAGACATCCTCCTCACCTGTCGTAGTGGATGATGAGTGAGATGGCCTCGAACAGGATGGCGTTCTTGGCGTTGGAGTGCTGAACCTTTTTGGACTTGGGTGGTTCCTGGGCCTTGTTCAGGATGGTCTCCAGACACTCCACCAAGCGGCCCTTCACGGCGCCATCCTCTGGTGGGGGGTAGCACTGCAGCAGGCGCAGCAGCTTACAGGACAGCCACGGGGCCGGGACAAAGTAGTAGGTGTAGTCCTGCAGGTCAGTGGAGGCTGAAGACACAATCTGGAGAAGGAGAACGGGAGGAGGAGAAATAGAGATGGGTTGAAATCCTGGAGATAGAGACAGTGAGGCAAAGGGAGAATGGATCGCTGGACTGACATGCATGACTTTATAGGTATACATGAACACGTGCGCACATACACACGCACCCTGCTCAGACGAGAAACAGCCAGGGACACACAGGTTTTGAACTCATCTGGGTTCTTCGAGCTGAGACAGGTGATGAGGGAGATGGCTGCCGTGACAACACCCTGCGAGAGAGAGAGACACACGCTCATCATCAGAAACAACAGTAACACCTAAACGGCATAACCTTAGTCTCAATGAAGTCAGTAGTTAGGTTCCAACATCCATACCAGCAACCGGATGCATACAGTTTTTAGGCGAAATAGAAGAGAGCCTGTTGCGTTCAACATTAGCTTTTGGACATTAACAAGGCGACACTCCATCTTAACGCCTCCTCCACATTTACTGGACAGTGCAGAAGATAACCTCTCCTAACAATTATTTTTATTTTTTTGTCAAAACCAGTATCTGAGGCATCTATTTTCAGGCATTTTCTTTACGTTAGGTTACACTGGCTGCATTTAGATAGGAAGCCAAATTCTGCTTTTTTTCCCAGCAATTTGTCTTTTGACCAATCAGATAACCTCTGAAAAAGATCTGATGTGATTGGTAAATCTGAATTGGGTTGACTGTGCCTAAGAGTGGTATTCTAGACTAGTGTGGATATTGTAACAGAGCCAGCTAGCTCCACCTATTGGCCTGGAAGATAAATGCACTAGCATACCTGATAAATCAGGGGTGTATTCCTTAGTGTAACAAACTGCTTTGCAATGGAAAACGTATTGCGAAAGCAAACGTTTTGCAACAAAAGCAAATGTTTCTAATTAGACAATTCAGTTTAGTCGCTCCCCGTTTTTACTGTTGGCTTCCTAGTGAATACACCACAGGTGTGCTAGTGTTGGGCTAGAGCAGAAATGTATGGCCTGTCTCTCACCATGTGCTGGTCGTTGAGGAGATGCACCACTCGGGAGGTCCACTCCCCCATCAGAACCAGGTCTGGGGAGGCCTTGTACAGACGCAGAAGACACAGGGCAGCAGACTGCTTCACACTGTCCATGGTGTCCCTGGCAATCACATCACAAACAACACAATGCTCACTATAAAGGACTACCAGTCTGCAACAACTCTGGTCGTGGAAAGATATTGTCTGTACCGCAGATTGTGTCTAATCATGCTGTTATAGCATATTAATACAAAGAAAATCATGTCCTCAGTCCCTCTCCCCTTTCTTCCATTTCCCTCTCCGGTCTCCTCACCCTCCCTTCCCTTCATCCATCCTTCTCTTCCCAACCTCTCCCTTTGACAAATGTTGTTGTAAAAAGGCCTACAAGAATACAATTTGACTGACTAATTGCGCTCTCCCTCTCGCTCATTACTCCTCCCTCTCCATCCCCTCCATTCTTACCCGGCCACCAGAATGCGTGGGATCTCTCCAGCAAAGGCCTCGGCCATCTCACGGCTGCCCACGTTGGCGATGCAGTGCAGGGCCAGGCACATGAAGGTGGGGTTGCGGCTAGACAGGTCGTTCTTGATGGCGTTGTTGATGAGGCGGATCAGCTCGCTGTTGCTGTTCACCAGCACCGAGATGAACAGGTAGCCCTGAGAGGGGAAAGAGAGGGAGGGAAGAGGGAGAGATCAGGCAATAATATTTTATTTGTATAGCCTTTATACAACAACATTTGACACAAAGTGGTTCACAGTAACCCGACAAGCAGCAGCACAGTGGCGAGGTAACGTGTTAATTCCTAAAAGGAAGAAGCCTTGAGAGGAACCAGACTCAAATGGGGGGAGGGAGGGAGGAGAGAGGGGGTGAGGCGATATTTTAGAGGGATGAAGTGTAGGGGACAGGGGATGCAGGATGGAGGTAAAGGAGGGAGTTGCGTCATCGGAAGAGAGGTGAATATGATGAAAAGCGGAGCAGGCGGGGAGTGAAAGAGGAAATGTGTGTAGGGAAGCAGAGACAGAAAAGAAGGGAAGGAGCGGAAGGGCAGAGAAAAATAAAAAAAATAATAGAAAGTGAGCTGTAGGGAGTGATGGCAGGATGCATTGTGCAGGGTTCATCCCTCCCTACAGTATTCGTCTGCGTCCCAAATGGCACCCTATGGGCCCTGGTCAAAGGTAGTACACTATATAGGGACGCAATTGAGACACTCTTTCATGTGACTGAGACTCAGAGACGGACTGGGCCATCATTACGATGCAGTCGCACGGCCTGAGCCTGAACCGTGGCTGCCTGCCACTACCTCTCACATCCTATTCCTTCCCCTTTACTTTTTCCACACTTTGTTATGTTACAGCCTTATTCTAAAATGGATTTTAAAAAATAAATCCTCAGCGAAATCCAAGCCATTAGGTCGAAGGAATTGTCCGTAGAGCTCCGAGACAGGATTGTGTCGAGGCACAGATCTGGGGAAGGGTACCAAAAAAAGTCTGCAGCATTGAAGGTCCCCAAAAACAGTGCCTACCATCATTCTTAAATAGATGAAGTTTGGAACCACCAAGAGTCTTCCGAGAGCTGGCCCCCCAGCAAAACTGAGAAATTGGGGAGAAGGGCCTTGGTCAGGGAGGTGACCAAGAACCCAATGGTCACTGACAGATCTCCAGAGTTCCTCTGTGGAGATGGGAGAAAGGCACCTAAAGGACTCTCAGACCATGATAAACAAGATTATCTGGCCTGATGAAACCAAGATTGAACTTGCGCTGCTGCGCCTTCTTTACCACGCTGTCTGTGTGGGTGGACCATTTCAGCTTGTCTGTGATGTGTACGCTGAGGAACTTAAAACTTTCCACCAGTGTCCCGTCGATGTGAATAGGGGGCTGCTCCCTCTGCTGTTTCCTGAAGTCCACAATCATCTCCTTGATTTTGCTGTTTTGTTGACATTGAGTGTGAGGTTATTTTCCTCACACCACACTCCGAGGGCCCTCACCTCCTTCCTGTAGGCCGCCTCGTCGTTGTTGGTGGTGGTAATCAAGCCTACCACTGTAGTGTAGTCTGCAAACTTGATTATTGAGTTAGAGGCGTGCATGGCCACGCAGTCATGGGTGAACAGGGAGTACAGAAGAGGGCTGAGAACGCACCCTTGTGGGGCCCCAGTGTTGAGGATCGGTAGGGTGGAGATGTTCTTACCTACCCTTACCACCCGGGGGCGGCCCGTCAGGAAGTCCAGGACCCAGTTGCACAGGGCGGGGTCGATACCCAGGGTCTCGAGCTTAATGACGAGTTTGGAGGGTACTATGTTGTTAAATGCCGAGCTGTAGTCGATGAACAGCATTCTTACATAGGTATTCCTCTTGATGGGTTAGGGCAGCGTGCAGTGAATGGGAGAAACTCCCCAAATACAGTTGTGCCAAGCTTGTAGCGTTATACCCAAGATGACTCGATGCTGTAATCGCTGCTTCAACAAAGTACTGAATAGTTAAGTAAATGTGCTATTTACTTTTTTTAAATTTTAGCCAAAATTTCCCAAAACCTGTCTTTTGCTTTCACATTATGGTGTATTGTGTATAGATTGATGAGGGGGAAACATTATTTAATCCAGTTTAAATTCAGGCTGTAACATAAGAAAATGGGGGGAAAGCCAGTGGTCTGAATACATTCCGAAGGCACTAACTAACCAGTTATATAAAATAAAACTTGTTCCCAAATGTGTTACTTGATTGTAATAGAATTAAGTATTTCTACATTTCTATTCGCTCATCTATCCATTCACCCATCACTCCCTTAATTAGCCAGACACCCTCTCCTCAGACAGAAAACACTCTCAGCCATTACACAGCAGAATAAACTGCAGAGGAGAGGCATTTCATTTTATCGAGCAGCAGCATTGAAAGACGTGACCCAGAATGTTTGGAGTGTATTGTGACTGTAGGCTAATGTACTCTAATGCTAAATATGGTCCTGATTGAGTGAATTGCTATGCTGTTGGGGGCCTAATGCTCATCTCCTGTGTCACTATGGCTACATCCCAATTCTCCACTCTTTTCCAGAAATGTGCACTTGCACACTCCCCGTCACTGATTTAAAAGCATGGAATTGGTGTACGCATTGGCTGGAGGGAGTTTCCACTATTGTCAAATCCATGTGAGAAACTGTGAAATTGCACAATTTGGGAGAAGGGTAGAGAATTGGGACTTGGCCACATTTTGTTTCTAATGCTGTCAAGCCATTTATTTAGAGAGTTAGAGAATTAGAATCCAAAATACTTGTCATGAATTGATCAATTTAATGTTCAATGGGGCAAATATGGCAGAACTCCCTACGGCTCTGTCGACTAGTGCCTCCCACTGGCTGCCACTTAATGTATGTTCTACATTGACGAGGGGGAGAAAGTTCAATAGCAATTCATTTGTAGTGATTGCTATCACAGGCTTACATAATAGTGTTAGGGGTCACTGGATTGATATTGGCCCAACCTGATGCATCTGAAGGCCTTATTACAAGGCTTCATTATGCCTCATAAGATATGCTTTGTGCGTCTTTACATGCAACATGCAACCACAAAATCATCATTATCAAGGTTATTCACTTAGATTATTGATCAACTTGAGTGATGCTTTGATACAGATTTGATCAAGTTGAGTACTGTGCACTAAGAAGATTCTGACTGACCTACTTGGATGCAAATTATTAGTCATATTTTCCCTAGGCTATATGATGACAGATATTTGCATAGCTTTATTAACTTCTTGGATATAGGGGGCGCTCTTTTAATTTATGGATAAAAAACGTGCCCGTTTTAAGCGCAAAGATGCAAAGATGCTCGACTATGCATATAATTGACAGCTTTGGAAAGAAAACACTGCCGTTTCCAAAACTGCAAAGATATTATCTGTGAGTGCCACAGAACTCATGCTACAGGCGAAACCAAGATGAAACTTCAACCAGGAAATGGGTAGAATTTTTGAAGCTCTGTTTTCCAATGTCTCCTTATATGGCTGTGAATGCACCAGGAACGAGCCTGCGCTTTCTGTCGTTTCTTCAAGATATCTGCAGCATTGTGACGTATTTGTAGGCATATCATTGGAAGATTGGCCATAAGAGACTACATTTTCCAGGGGTCCGCCCGGTGTCCTTTGTCTAAATTGGTGCGTAATCTTCAGTTGCGGGCATTTTCTCCTGGGATTCAGGACAGAAAGCACACTTCCACGAACGATGTATCATCGAAGAGATATGTGAAAAACACCTTGAGGATTGGTTCTAAACAACGTTTGCCATGTTTCAGTCGATATTATGGAGTTAATTTGGAAAAAAGTTAGGCGTTTTTATGACTGGATTTTCGTTTTTTTTTGGTAGCCAAACGTGACGCACCAAACGGAGCAATTTCTCCTAAACAAATAACCTTTCAGGAAAAACTGAACATTTGCTATCTAACAGAGTCTCCTCATTGAAAACATCTGAAGTTCTTCAACGGTAAATGATTTTATTTGAATGCTTTTCTGGTTTTTGTGAAAATGTTGTCTGCTGAATGCTAACGCTAATGCTAACGCTAAATGCTACACTAGCTAGCTACTGTTACACAAATGATTGTTTTCCTATGGTTGAGAAGCATATTTTGAAAATCTGAGATGACAGTGTTGTTAACAAAAGGCTAAGCTTGAGAGCTAGCATATTTATTTCATTTCATTTGCGATTTTCATGAATAGTTAACGTGAGCTTGGAAATGAGCTTGAGGCTGTATTCACGATCCCGGATCCGGGATGGCTTCTGTTAATAAATTCTGTTAATAAAGCTATATGATTCTCTGCCACTCTACTCTCTTCTCTCTCAAATTCTCCTCTCGTCCTCTTCCGAATAGAAAGTCTTCTCAAATGCTTTCACATGGAGGGCCATTCCAGTCCAAGAGGCTTGTGGTCCTTTAGAGTTGGGTACAGAAGAAAGAAGGAAACAGATACTGTAACAATGACCCGAGGAGAACGAGAGACTGGGAGGTAGCCTACATGCCTCCACATCATGACAAAGTTGTGTTGTGTAGCCATTGTCCATGTCCCAAATGGCACCCTATTCCTTATACAGTGCACTCCTCTTCACCAGGGCCTCATTTCCCAGAGCCTTTGTGACATTAAGATCGTTAGAACCTTCGTACGATGTAAATTTAGTATCGAAGGCGTTTCCCGGAGCCTTTGTTAGTAACTTTTCAGTAAAATTCCGGAACTTTCCGGTAAATTTTCCAAAAATGTTCCATGGGAAGTGAAGCCTGGGAATTTTGCTTAAATTCTTCAAAAAGTTAGCTTATAACAGTGAACCTTTTTTTGTGAGATACACATGAGGCAATTCCAGGTCTTGTGGCATATTTTGGTTAAACTATGCCCAATTCAATAGACTTGCAACTAGAGGTTGACTAAAATAATTAGGGCCGATTTCAAGTTATAACAATCGGTAATCAGAATTTTTGGACGCCGACTATGGCCGATTACATTGCATTCCGAGGAAACTGCGTGGCAGGCTGACCACGCGAGTGCAGCAAGGAGCCAAGGTAAGTTGCTAGCTAGCATTAAACTTATCTTATAGAAAACAATCAATCTTCACATAATCACTAGTTAACTACACATGGTTGATGATATTACTAGGTTAACTAGCCTGTCCTGCGTTGCATATAATCAATGCGGTGCCTGTTAATTTATCATCGAATCATCGCCAAACGGGGGATGATTTAACAAAAGTGCATTTGCGAAAAAAGCACAATCGTTACACGATTGTACCTAACCATAAACATCAATGCCTTTCTTAAAATCCATTGACAGAAGTATATATTTTTAAACCGCATATTTAGTTAAAATAAATTAATGTTAGCAGGCAATATTAACTCGGGAAATTGTGTCACTTCTCTTGCGTTCCTTGCACACAGAGTCAGGGTATTTGCAACAGTTTGGGCCGCCTGGCTCGTTGTGAACTAATTTGCCAGATATTTACATAATTATGGCATAACATTGAAGGTTGTGCAATGTAACAGCAATATTTAGACTTAAGGTTGCCACCCGTTCGATAAAATACGGACCAGTTCGGTATTTCACAGAAAGAATAAACATTTTGTTTTCAAAATTATAGTTTCCGGATTTGACCATATCAATGGCCAATGGCTCGTATTTCTGTGTTTATTATGTTATTATAATTAAGTCTATGATTTGATAGAGCAGTCTGACTGAGCGGTGGTAGTCGGCAGCAGGATCGTAAGCATTCATTCAAACTTTACAGCGTTTGCCAGCACTTCTTAGCAATGCTTGCTTCACAGCGCTGTTTATGACTTCAAGCCTATCAACTGCTGAGATTAGGCTGGCAATACTAAAGTGCATATTAGAACTTCCAATAGTCAAAGGTATATGAAATACAAATGGTATAGACAGAAATAGTGGACGCGTCAACATTCCTATAATAACTACAACCTAAAATGTTGTAACTGGGAATATTGAACCACCAGCTTTCATATGTTCTGAGCAAGGAACTTAAACGTTAGCTTTTTTACATGGTACATATTGCACATTACTTCCTTCTCTAACACTGTGTTTTTGCATTATTTAAACCAAATTGAGCATATTTCATTATTTATTTGAGACTAAACAGATTGTATTTATGTATTATATTAAGTTAAAATAAAAAAAGTGTTCATTGTTCATTCAGTATTGTTGTAATTGTCATAATTACAAATATATATATACTGCTCAAAAAAATAAAGGGAACACTAAAATAACATCCTAGATCTGAATGAAATATTCTTATTAAATACTTTTTTCTTTACATAGTTGAATGTGCTGACAACAAAAATCACAAAAATTATCAATGGAAATCAAATGTATCAACCCATGGAGGTCTGGATTTGGAGTCACACTCAAAATTAAAGTGGAAAACCACACTACAGGCTGAGCCAACTTTGATGTAAAGTCCTTAAAACAAGTCAAAATTAGGCTCAGTAGTGTGTGTGGCCTCCACGTGCCTGTATGACCTCCCTAACAACACCTGGACATGCTCCTGATGAGGTGGGGGATGGTCTCCTGAGGGATCTCCTCCCAGACCTGGACAAAAGCATCCGCCAACTCCTGGACAGTCTGTGGTGCAACGTGGCGTTGGTGGATGGAGCGAGACATGATGTCCCAGATGTGCTCAATTGGATTCAGGTCTGAGGAACGGGCGGGCCAGTCCATAGCATCAATGCCTTCCTCTTGTAGGAACTGTTGACAGACTCCAGCCACATGAGGTCTAGCATTGTCTTGCATTAGGAGGAACCCAGGGCCAACCACACCAGCATATGGTCTCACAAGGGGTCTGAGGATCTCATCTCGGTACCTAATGGCAGTCAGGCTACCTCTGGCGAGCACATGGAGGGCTGTGCGGCCCCCCAAAGAAATGCCACCCCACACCATGACTGACCCACCACCAAACCGGTCATGCTGGAGGATGTTGCAGGCAGCAGAACGTTCTCCACGGCGTCTCCAGACTGTCACGTCTGTCACATGTGCTCAGTGTGAACCTACTTTCATGTGTGAAGAGCACAGGGCGCCAGTGGCGAATTAGCCAATCTTGGTGTTCTCTGGCAAATGCCAAACGTCCTGCACGGTGTTGGGCTGTAAGCACAACCCCCACCTGTAGACGTCGGGCCCTCATACCACCCTCATGGAGTCTGTTTCTGACCATTTGAGCAGACACATGCACATTTGTGGCCTGCTGGAGGTCATTTTGCTCTGGCTCTGGCAGTGCTCCTCCTGCTCCTCCTTGCACAAAGGCGGAGGTAGCGGTCCTGCTGCTGGATTGTTGCCCTCCTACGGCCTCCTCCATGTCTCCTGATGTACTGGCCTGTCTCCTGGTAGCGCCTCCATGCTCTGGACAGAACTGAGAAGTGGTCTGTGGTCACCACCTGCAGAACCACTCCTTTATTGGGGGTGTCTTGCTAATTGCCTATAATTTCCACCTGTTGTCTATTCCATTTGCACAACAGCATGTGAAATTTATTGTCAGTGTTGCTTCCTAAGTGGACAGTTTATTTCACAGAAGTGTGATTGACTTGGAGTTACATTGTGTTGTTTAAGTGTTCACTTTATCTTTTTGAGCAGTGTAGTAAAAATAAAGAAAAACCCTGGTTTGAAAAGGTGTGTCCATCTTTTGACTGTTACTGCATGTAATGGGGAATTGATCAACACTAAGGCAAACAATTCAAACAATGAAGGTGCACAAATTCGCAGGAGAGAGCGCATTCTGGAGAGAGACGCGCATTGTGCATTTTAGCCACATTGACCTTCTTGGACTGTGCCATCCATACAGCCTCTGCAATGGATTAGTTCACGGAGATGGTCGTGAATCAGACAGGTGTCTCATGTGCCATAATAAAATACACACACATATATATATATATATATATATATATACATACACATATATATATATATATATACACATACATACATACATACACATATACATACATATATATATATATATATACAGTGCCTTGTGAAAGTATTCGGCCCCCTTGAACTTTGCGACCTTTTGCCACATTTCAGGCTTCAAACAAAGATATAAAACTATTTTTTTGTGAAGAATCAACAACAAGTGGGACACAATCATGAAGTGGAACGACATTTATTGGATATTTCAAACTTTAACAAATCAAGAACTGAAAAATTGGGCGTGCAAAATTATTCAGCCCCTTTACTTTCAGTGCAGCAAACTCCGCGATATGCAACATTTCAGGGAAGTTAGTAACCAATATACACAAGCAGTTAGGAAAGCAATGGCTAGCTTTTTCAAACATAAATGTACATCCTGCAGCACAAACTCCGAAAAGTTCTGGGACACTGTAAAGTCCACGGAGAATAAGAGCACCTCCTCCCAGCTGCCCACTGCACTGGGGCTGGTAAACACTGTCACCACCGATAAAGCCACTATAATTGATCATTTCAATAAGCATTTTTCCACGGCTGGCCATGCTTTCCACCTGGCCACCACTACCCTGGTCAACAACCCTGCACCCCCCACAGCAACTTGTCCAAGCCTCCTCCGTTTCTCCTTCACCCAAACCCAGATAGCTGATATTCTGAAAGAGCAGTACAATCTGGACCCCAACAAATCAGCTGAGCTAGACAATCTGGACCCTCTCTTTCTACAATTATCAGCCGAAATTGTCGCAACCCCTATTACTAGCCTATTCAACCTCTTTATCGCATTGTCTGAGATACACAAAGATTGGAAAGCTGCCGCGGTCATCCCCCTCTTCAAAGGGGGGAGACACTCTAGACATTAACTGCTACAGACATATATCTATTCTACCCTGCCTTTCTAAAGTCTTCAAAAGCCAAGTTAACAAACAGATTACCGACCATTTCGAATCTCACCCTACCTTGTCCGCTATGCAATCTGGTTTCTGAGCTGGTCATGGGTGCACCTCAGCCACGCTCAAGGTCCTAAACAATATCATAACCGCCATCGATAAGAGACAATACTGTGCAGCTGTATTCATTGACCTGGTCAAGGCTTTCGACTCTGTAAATCACCACATTCTTATCGGCAGACTCACTAGCCTTGGTTTCTCAAAGGACTGCCTCGCCTGGTTCACCACTACTTCTCAGTCAGAGTTCAGTGTGTCAAATCAGAGGGACGGTTGTCCAGACATCTGGCAGTCTCTATGGGGGTGCCACAGGGTTCAATTCTCGGGCCGACACTTTTCTCTGTATACATCAATGATGTCGCTCTTGCTGCTGGTGATTCTCTGATCCACCTCTACGCAGACAACACCATTCTGTATACTTTTGGCCCTTCTTTGGACACGGTGTTAACAAACCTCCAGATGAGCTTCAATGCCATACAACTCTCCTTCCGTGGCCTCCACCTGCTCTTAAATGCTAGTAAAACTAAATGCATGCTCTTCAACCGCACCTGCCCGCCCGTCCAGCATCACTACTCTGGACGGTTCTGACTTAGACAAATACCTAGGTGTCTGGTTAGACTGTAAACTCTCCTTCCAGACTCACACTAATCTAAAATTAAATCTAGAATCGGCTTCATGCTGCCAAACATACCCTAAAACTGACTATCCTGTCGATCCTTGACTTCAGCGATGTCATTTACAAAATAGCCTCCAACACTCTACTCAGCAAATTGGATGCAGTCTATCACAGTGCCATCCGTTTTGTCACCAAAGCCCCATATACTACCCACCACTGCGACCTGTATGCTCTCATTGGCTGACCCTCGCTTCATATTCGTCACCAAACCCACTGGCTCCAGGACATCTATAAGTCTTTGCTCAGTAAAGCCCCGGCTTTTCTCAGCTCACTGGTCACCATAGCAGCACCCACCCGTAGCACACGCTCCAGCAGGTATATTTCAATGGTCACCCCCAAAGCCAATTCTTCCTTTGGCCGCCTCTCCTTCCAGTTCTCTGCTGCCAATGACCGGAATGAATTTCAAAAATCACTGAAGCTGGAGACCCATATCACGCTCACTAACTTTAAGCATTAGCTGTCAGAGCAGCTCACAGATCACTGCACCTGTACATAGCCCATCCAACTACCTCATCCCCATACTGTCATTTATTTTTTTGCTCCTTTGCACCCCAGTATCTCTACTTGCACATTCATCGTCTGCACATCTATCACTCCAATGTTTAATTGCTAAATTGTAATTATTTTTGCCACTATGGCCTATTTATTGCCTTACCTCCCTTAACTTACCTCATTTGCACACACTGTATATAGATTTTACTTCTCTATTTTGTTATTGTTGTTTGTTCATTCCATGTGTAACTCTTTGTTGTTGTTGTTTGTGTCGCACTGCTTTGCTTTATCTTGGCCAGGTAGCAGTTGTAAATGAGAACGTGTTCTCAACTAGCCTACCTGGTTAAATAAAGGCATTTTTTTTTAAATAGATGACATATTTCTTACTGTAAACAGAGGCAAGTCTCCACAGTATTTTTCTATGAGAATGTTCCACAATGTTGTACCCAACTGAATGTGCAATGTGGCATGTAAAAATGAAACCACTATTCTGACATGGCTAGAGTGAATGTGTGGTTTCCACAAGATTATCAAGGAAGGAAAGGTAGGAAGGAGGACGCAATTTCAAAGTACTCAAACCAGACCAAAGGCTACCATTGTGAAAGAGATTGTACTGAAACACGCCCTGTCAGGTCAACCTTAGACTTAAATATTTTTATATACATATCGTATAACACAATAGTCATACATACTGACATTTTTAAGACTACTTATAAGACTTTTAAAGTCTTTGATCTGGCAATTGAATGTTCAGGTCAGAATAGCTGAATACCAAAGCAGAGCTTGACATTCGAATGAATGACACTAAGTTCAATGATCTGTTGTACTGCAAATATAGACCCCAGAATGGGTTCAGTAAATGCACCAGTGTAGGTTTAGTATCAACATTGACAGAACAGTTTGAGAAAAAGAAATACAGTGGCAGGCAACCAGTACAACCAACTGACAAAACAGAGACTGGGATATCAAGATGGAGACAGACAGACAATGAGGAATGGAGTGCCACAAACTGAAAATATACAGACAACCCACACACAAGACATAGCCACAAGGGCACAGCACACATACATTTTTCATTCATACAAGTTGGGTGCTCTCTCTCACACATACACACTTCACTTACGATCTGTTTCTCTGTGTACTTGTTGGAGCTGAGCAGGTTGACAGCCTCCATGTGTCCAAAGTCGATGTCATGTCCCAGCAGGAAGATGAAGAGCAGCTTGCAGACATACTTCTTCTTACTATAGCCATCCAGTGCCTTGTCCCCCTTGAACTTGGAGCGGATGTTGGCCAGCTCCTTATTGATCCGCTTGATCTCCGCCTCCTTGCTCTTGCCTGGGGAGGAAGTAGGGTAGCAATTTAAGTTTGGATTCAAGTTAATACTTTATTGCCATACCAACCAAAGTCGTAAGGAATTAGATTTAATGCAACTCATTAAAAACAAGGACAAAAAAACGCACATATACATACCAGGGATTGACATTCAGGTAAATTTGCCAGTGGCACACCACGAGAATGTGAATAACGCGAGTAATTTCAATAGCAGGTGATTTTAATCTTTCATTTCTGGGCTGATCAAGTAGTCTATAGAGTTCATACAGACATTGGCAAGTCAAATTGAAGGACATTTTCAAGTGCTTCATTGTAATTGTCAAGGACCGAAATTATATATTTAATTGTTGTACTAGCCTATAGAACCCCCCCCCACCTACATTCATATGCATTACAACTAAAAACATGTATTAGGTCTTCCCAATGGCATTATGCGTTGAAATTCACATTTTTTATATTCTAGAAAGTCAGAACAATGTGGGCATAGCCTGGCTAAATAAACAGTAGGGCTGGCCCCATTTAGTCGACTGGTCGATTGTTTTGTGGATAGGCTGTGGGTCGAACAAGATTTCTGTAGTCGAGCGGGCCTAATTGATTATATTTCTTTAATGGTCAGAAAATACACCAGTATGATTTGCGCCTGTCTCAGTGGACTAATCCATTGCTGAGGCCACGGGGATGGCACAGTCACTCGAAGTCATGTGATACTGAAATTGTATTCGGTTATTATGTAAAAATAATGGTGCAACACAAATCAATCTAATATTATTGTATAACAAATGTGCTTTCTCCCGAGTTGGATACGGTCACTGTTCGCGGTTCTGAAAGAATCTTCAGTGCACCGTAGAATTGCTGCCTTTCCCTATGTTGCTATTTGCATAATAGCAAAGTTAACCATCATATTGGAATTGAGAACAACGTGTCGGAGGCAGAAGCAGCAGAAACGAGGAAACAGCCCTTGCCTTAGCCTAATTGTCTAAGAAAATTCAGGAGATAGGAAACCCCAATTGAATTAGGTCTATAATCAATAGCCTAACAATTAAATATGCCTGGCTTTATAAATCATCCATATACAGCATATTTGGGAAGTATTCAGACCACTTCCCTTTAGCCACATTATGTTACATGACAGCCTTATTCTAAAATGGATTAAATTAGACTTTTTGCCTCATTAATCTACACACAATACCCCATATTGAAAGAGAGAAAACTGATTTTTAGATTTTTTTTTTTTTTTTTTTTTTTTTTTTAAGTACCTTTTTTTTTTACATAAGTATTCAGACCCTTTGCTATGAGACTCAAAATTGAGCTCAGGTGCATCCTGTTTCCATTGATCGTCCTAGAGATGTTTCCATTTCCACCTCCATTTACCACATCTGTGGTAAATTCAAATGATTGGACATGATTTGGAAAGGCACACACCTGTCTATATAAGGTCCCACAGTTTACAGTGCATGTCAGAGCAAAAACCAAGCCATGAGGTCGAAGGAAATGCCTGTTGAGCTCCGAGACAGGATTGTGTTGGGGCACAGATCTGGGAAATGGTACCTACACATTTCAGCAGCATTGAAGGTCCCCAAGAACACAGTGGCTGTCATCGTTCTTAAATTGAAGTTTGGAACCACCAAGACCAACCTGCCAAACTGAGCAATCAGGGGAGAAGGACCTTGGTCAGGGAGGTGACCGAGAACCCGATGGTCACTCTGACAGAGCTCCAGAGTTCCTCTGTGGAGATAGGAGAACCTTCCAGAAGGACAATTATCTCTGCAGCACTCCACCAATCAGGCCTTTATGGTAGAGTGGCCAGACAGAAGCCACTCCTCAGTAAAAGGCACATGACAGCCCACTTGGAGTTTGCCAAAAGGCACCTAAAGACTGAAACCAAGATTGAACTCTTTGGCCTGAATGCAAAGCGTCACGTCTGGAGCAAACCTGACACGATACCTACGGTGAAGAATGGTGGTGGCAGCATCATGCTGTGGGGATGTTTATCAGCAGCAGGAACTGGGAGACTAGTCAGGATCGAGGGATCCTTGATGAAAACCTGCTCCAGAGCGCTCAGGACCTCACACTGGGGGCGAAGGTTCACCTGCCAACAAGACAATGACCATAAGCACACAGCCAAGACTAAGCAGGAGTGGCTTTGGGACAAGTCTCTGAATGTCCTTGAGTGGCTCAGCCAGAGCCCAGACTTGAACCCGATCAAACATCTCTGTAGACCTGAAAATAGCTGTGCAGTGACACTCCCCATTCAACCTGACAGAACTTGAGAGGATCTGCAGAGGAGAATGGGGAAAACACTGTTTGTGTTACTTCCCAGTCCCTGCTGTTCCATAAGGTGCATTTTTACCTGCCACCTCTGGTGGCATGTCTTGTGGGGTATGCATGGGTGTCCGAGCTGTGGGTGTCAGCTTGTCAACACCTCTTACAAAAATAAGTAAATCTCTCTTCCACTTTGAGCCATGAAAGATTGACATGCATGTCATTAATGTTAGCTCTCTGTGTGTACTTTTAAGGGCCAGCCATGCTGCCCTGTTCTAAGCCAACTGCAATTTTCCCAAGTTCCTCTTTGTGGCACCTGAACACACGACTGAACAGTAGTCCAGGTGTGACAAAACCAGGGCCTGTTGGACCTGCCTTGTTGATAGTGTTGTTAAGGCAGAGCAGTGCTTTATTATGGACAGACTTCTCCCCATTTTAGCTACTGTTGTGTCAATATGTTCTGACCATGACAGTTTACAATCCCAGGTTACTCCAAGCAGTTTAGTCACCTCAACTTACTCAATTTCAACATTAATCATTATGAGATGTAGTTGAGGTTTAGGGTTCAGTGAATCATTTGTCCCAAATACAACACTTTTAGTTTTGGAAATATTTAGGACTAAGTTATTCCTTGCTACCCATTCCAAAACTAACTGCAGAACTTTGTTAAGTGTTGCAGTCATTTCAGTTGCTGTAGAAGCTGACGTGTATAGTGTTGAGTCATCCGCATACATAGAAACACCGGCCTTACTCAAAGCCAGTGGCATGTCATTAGTACAGTAGCCTTGCATAACCACCAGCTGTAGGCCTAAGAGTGCGTCCTGTTTAGTATTAACACCATAACTTACATAGGGATATATTTAAATATATAAACTACTGTATCAATGAATCATTCATTCATGGTCAGAACATTTTTTAATATTGTAAACTAACAGCAACTGTTTGGCACACACAATACTTTTAAACATTTCGACCTAATGATGAGGATGATCTTGCACTCAACACAGACACACTATTGAAGTCTGTCCATGTGGTGGCTAGTCAATCTCTCAATTTGAGATGCTGAAGAGTTATTGAGGGGTTATTGTATTTTGTTTTTAAACGAGAAAGCAAACAAAAATCGGATTACCTTTGTAATGGAACGCTTTGTATGGAAAACCTAGTTGAAGCCAACAAATCAAAATCAAAATGTATTTTATTGGTCAAATACAAATATTTAGCATATGTTACTGTTGGTAAAGTGAAATGCTTGTGTTCCTAGCTCCAACAGTGCAGTAGTATCTAACAATTCACAACAGATACACACAAATCTAAATAATAATAATAATAATGAAGAAATATATAAATATTAGGACGAGCAATGTCGGAGTGGCATTGACCAAAATACAGTAGAATAAAGTATATACATATGAAATTAGTAAAACAGTATGTAAACATTATTAAAGTGACTTGTGTTCATGAATTCCGATTGGTCAGACTAGCGTTGAATAGACATTAGCACGGGTACTATCTATAAGAAGCGATGAGCAGAATGGATTCGTGATCCGATTTTCTGAATGGAGGGCAGGGGAGTGCCTTGTAGCCATCTCGGAAGGAAGAGTAACAATGGTCCAGAGTTTTTGAACGGCGAGTACTACAGGAAATGCGTTGATAGAACTTCAGGTAGCCTTTTCCTCAAATTTGCTTTAAAAACTTCTTATGGCTTAGATCCCACTAATGGGATCGATATGACAACAGCCAGTGAAAGTGCCGGGTGCCAAATTAAAAACAGAAATCTCAAAATTAAAATTCCTCAAACATACAAGTATTTTACATCATTTTAAAGATAAACTTGTTGTTAATCCCACCACAGTGTCAGATTTCAAAAAGGCTTTACGACAAAAGCACACCAAATGATTATGTTAGGTCTGCACCGGGTCACAGAAAAACCCAGCCATTTTTCCAGCCAAAGAGAGGAGTCACAAAAAGCAGAAATAGAGATAAAATTGATCACTAACCTTTGATGATCTTCATCAGATGACACTCATAGGACTTCATGTTACACAATACATGTATGTTTTGTTCGATAAAGTTCATATTTATATAAAAAAAACTCAGTTTACATTGGCGCGTCACGTTCAGTAATGTTTTGCTTCCAAAACATCCGGTAATTTACAGAAATACTCAACATAAATGTTGATGAAAATAGAAGTGTTATGCATGGAACTTTAGATAAACTTCTCTTTAATGCAACCGATGTGTCAGATTTCAAAAAAGCTTAACTGAAAAAGCACTCCCAGGAATCCCCGTTCGATAATAAATGTTTGATTTGTTCGATAAAGTCCATCATTTATATCCAAATACCTCCTTTTTGTTTGCACGTTTAGTACACAATCCAAACTCAGGAGGCGCAGGCAAGTCCAGGCAAAAGTTCAGACGAAAAGTCATATTACAGTTCGTGGAAACATGTTAAACGAAGTACATAATCAATCTTTAGGATGTTATCATAAATCATCAATGTTTCAACCGGAGAATTCCTTTGTCTGTAGAAATGTGATGGAACACAGCTAACTCTCATGTGAGCGCGCGTGATCAGCTCATGGCACTCTGCCAGACCCCTGACTCAATCAGCTCTCATTCCCCCCTCCTTCTCAGTAGAAGCGTCAAACAAGGTTCTAAAGACTGTTGACATCTAGTGGAAGCCGTAGGAAGTGCAATATGACCCAATAGACACTGTATATTCGATAGGCAATGACTTGAAAAACTACAAACCTCAGATTTCCCACTTCCTGGTTGGATTTTTTCTCAGGTTTTTGCCTGCCATATGAGTTCTGTTATACTCACAGACATCATTCAAACGGTTTAAGAAACTCCAGTGTTTTCTATCCAAATCTACTTATAATATGCATACATTAGCAACTGGGCCTGAGTTGCAGGCAGTTTACTCTGGGAATCTTATTCATCCAAGCTATTCAATACTGCCCCCAGCCATAAGAAGTTAAAATCCCCAGCTACAATAAATGGGGCCTCAGGATATGAGGTTTCCAATTCTTACGATATGGTTATTGCACGTCAATATGGCAATTTCAAATCTGAATTCGATTAATCATGCAGCCCTATAATCTAAGGTTGTGTTGTGCCCAAAAATGTACTAACATTTGAATAGAAATTGACATTTCAACTGGTACCACAAAGATGGTTGGAGGTCCGCACATAAGAGAATGTTGACATGAATGGGAATATATGTTGTTTTAAATTATACAGTCAAGCCTCCATAGGAATCCTATTGAAATCATAGAAATATAGATAATTGAATAGACATGACCATTAAGTTTACATTCGACGGTGGGTGGACCGGCAGTTTGTGGTTATAATAAGAAGTTAAAGTGTCAGTTCAATTTAAATGTCAATGGTGTACCAGCCGAATTCCAGTGGTCTGAAAGGATAGGTCCATTCTATGAATTACATTTCTATGACTGAAATGACACCCACCCTGTCTGTATTCGAGAGCATGTTGCGTCTCAACCGATGGCAGGCACAACACAAATACCTTAGATAATTGTTGTTAAATCAATAATTGTATATTTTAATGATATCAAACTCAAAAGTTTACGACACTCGCCCGACAGTTGCCCCCATGAAGCAGGGCAGTGTAAACATTGTTTCCTTGAGCCAACACTCCTACAGTCTAAATGGTAATAGCAGAGCAATATTTTTGAAACTGTTGAAATGTGTAGGCATTATCCTAATACGAGACTTGTTTTATTGAGTTTTACCTGAAATTACAGTAACAGCCAATTACATTTTTTAAATTGTCGCAGCAGCCACCAGCTGCACTGAGCCACATAAAACTATCAAAGCCCATCCCCACCACCAATGTATGTAGATCATACAAACAGGATATGTTTTTTCATTTGTAACATTGCGTGATGATTTCAGAGGTGGCACCATAGGTCCCAGGGTGGTTGGGGGGAAATTGTTTTCCTTGGGCCCAGTTTTTACTGATCTGGTCAATGAATTAAATGTTATTTTGTGTCAATTCGCCAATTGGCAACCCATCCCTTATGGGATTAATTGACACAAACAAACATTACAATAATTCACTGTGGTAATTCAGTGACAATTCTTCTTCTGGTGTTCTCTGCAGTGTGCATTGCATAAAGAGTGAAAACATGTAAGGTATAAATCAATACATTATAGTAAATAAGGCTATCCAAACAATAATTATATCCCTAGGAGCAGTAAAAGAATATACATATATATAAATAAATACAGAAAAATTAAACAGAAGGCATTTGAACCCAGTAAGCTAGTAGGCTAAGATAACCAACTCTGGACAGTAGTTGTAGCATATGTCATAGTAATAAATCAGCTGTAAAAAGTGGTTTTATATGAGCTATGATGGGACCAGATTTTTTCTAATTATGTCAAATGGTAAAACAAAAACGTGGACAAACTCCTGGCCCTAGGGAGGATGAAAACATTAAAATCCTTTACATAGACAACAACTGCGATTGGACAATAAAACTATCATGGCTGAGCTAGCTTTATACAGGGTTGCATAGTGTAGGCCTTTTGCATCTGTAATTAAAAAGATACTCATACACCATGTCATTACTATTGTGTTGAAGAGAGAAAAGGCATACTGTACAAATCAGGGGGACTGATGGGAAAAGGACAAGAGGTGGGACAGAGGAGGGACGGGGAGGGTGTGAATAAGGGTGAAAGTCAAGATATTTGTGTGTGACTGTGTCCATTTCAAATAGAGGCAGTCCTTGCCATTGCAGTTTAGACACTAGACTAAGGTAAGGTGTGTGCTGTTTTGAGTTTTCCAACTTTTTGATCTAGCCTACTATGTCATATTGTGATCTCAGACAGCAGTCTATTTCAAATTAATCTCATGTTAACCCCACAACAACACTAGCAGTCTTGCAACCTTTTCAAGCCCTGTTTTTGTTTTTCTGTTGTTTATCATGTTTGAAAGAGGGGCAAGGTACCCTAAATGCCCCCTTACGAAAAAAGATTGCAGTCAGAGCACAGTATAACTGCAGTATACCACATCCAAAATAAAAAATATATTTACTGCAATAATTTTGATGTGTAACTGCAGTTAGACTGCAGTATAACTGCGTCCAAAATACCACAGTTGACTGCTGTCACTGCACTTGTTTTGTAAGGGCCAGCTTTACATGAAACAGTTGGAGGCTGTAAGCAAGACACTGTCTAGTATTCTAAACGCTTGCATTTTCCCTTACAAAAAAAGATTGCCGTTTTGAAACTGCAGTAAAAGTAAACTAACTGCAGTCGACTGTGGTATTTTTATTGCAGAATAACTGCAGTAAAAAAAGATATATTGGACCCAGTATTTGCAGCATAATGCAGTTATACTGCACTCTTACGACAGTTATACTGCACTCTGACTGCAATTTTTTCATAAGGGTTAATGTGCACAAGGTATATCCCATGGATATATTGGTTTCTCTGTCCTCACAATTCGTGTGTGCTGTTTGTGTGTGTATTTTGAGTGAGTGAGAAAGAGTCTTCTGCCCCGTCATGACAGTGGCTATGAAAAATGGCAGTGTCACGCACAATAAATGTATAATGTATGGATCATGTGTGTATGTGTGCGCTATGACAGACAATGCACTCAGCATAGGCCAGGCCTATAATTAGAAAAACTGGATTAGCAACATGCGTATATTATTCCAACTATTAACAATACATTAATGGAATTAAACTAGGTAGGCGCAAACACAAGATCGACTACTATGCTGCGAGTGGCGACCAATTCTAATCGACCCAGTCGTTCAACTGGCCGGTTTAGCTACTGTAACGTTATATCTGAACAGCGATACAACATAACTGTCCATCCAGTCCTGCTTCATATCGCCCTATGCGACTGCCTGATAAATGTATTATCACAAAAAAAAACATTACAAAATTGAACCTGGTGGCCCTTCGCGATATCAACAGTCAGCTACCCTGCTTCTGCTCTGGTGCAGGTGACACGAACAGCAGTGGCAACATCTAATGAGTAGCGGCCTAGTAGTATGCTACGAGTCGGACACACAACACATCATCACGGTCGACCGTGTATCATCACAAGCACACTAGTAGGCAGCGCAAATTGAAAAGGGATGAGGTGCAGCAGCAACTGTGACCGCGAATGACCTCTCCATAGCAATAACCCCCTCCTATCTCCTTACCATCTAGGTTAGCAAGATGTTTCACTTTACACCACTACATTTTAGGGCACACTTGCAAACAAATGTCTGTAGACCAAATGTCGTCCACCGTGCAAATGTTTATAATAACATGGCACGTTGAAAAGCTAATCAATGATGGGAAAAGGAAAAAAATACACTTACAATTCCGTATGTCCGAAATGAACACCGCTAATCCGCGCATCCCATCTCCCTTCGACACAGCCGGCATTTTTACTCGTTTCTGTCCTCACTCCGGCCTTTCTCGTAGAAAATGAATTGTCGATGGTCAGCTATCAGTACAGTGTATGTTACCTTGTTTCCTATCTAGTTAGCCAGCTAACCAACTCAACAGTTGCTTTCCTTGGCGTTTTACCAAAGACAGCACGTTTATAATAGCTTGCTAGCACATTTGCTAGCGATGTAGATTAGCTAGTATGGATGGCCGTTCCGTGGATCAACTCAGCAGGCTAGCAGTATTGGTTACTCCAAATGTATCCGTGTTAACTAGCCGACGTTTCCGCTGGCTAGCAAATTCATTCAAACCTTCCCTTCGTTCACGACCAAATGACCGTTAACGTACCCTCAGTTGTAAACTAACTATATTTACCCGCTAAATGTATTAAAGTTATATATACAGGTATCAGAGTAAAAGCAGAATGCCAAAAAATAGCGACTCTGTCTGATCTTTGACTGTCAGTGAGTCACGCACGGCAAGCTAGCTAAACAGCTAACGTTAGCTGGCTAGCTAGCTATATCAAATGTTGGAAAACATCACCAGTTGACCGTGATCAGTCAGCACACAATCGTATTTCCACGATGTATCTATTCCAATAATGACGTGTGTCTGATGGCTAAACGAAGAGAATTCGTCAATAATTTATGTCAATTCGCTACTCGGTAGCCTTGGACAAGGCTCGTGACAGCACAAGCAGCGCGACCACTAGACGTGTTCGTTTTGCGCAAACTCTGGCGCTTCTTTTTTCTCTTGTCTCGTACTCACCAGTGTGTTGTGAACAACATTCGCGTGAGCAACAATAGTGGAATCAGCGGTTCGCCTTCAAAATAAAAGTCCCCCATTGAAACTGATGAAAACAGATACAAATTGTCAAATCATGCCTCAGTTATGGACTAGATAATGCTAAACAAGGTCGGAATGTTGTTATATAAATTCAACAAAAGACAATTATTAGTTCACTTGACCCCAAAAAGTTGACAAAAATATTAGCATCTTAGCTCTTATTGTGGGACTCTGAAACCACTGAAATGAGCAACATTAAGCTCACTAGTCAGCCTGTATAATGAAAATTCATATTGCACTGTGCAGCCTAACCTATGGATTGTACACCCATGAAATGGGGTATCACCATAGTGCCCTCTAAGCTCACCACAAAGCTCACAGCCCGGGACTGAACTCTTCCCAATGCAACTGGGTCCTGGGCTTCCTGGCGGGCCGTCCCCTGATTGTGGTCTTCAGAAGGAACCAGGCTGCTCCATCCTCATCAATGAAGCCTCCTAGAAATGGTCAAAAATGTGAAGTTCCTTGACATACAAATCTCAGAGGAACTGAAACGGTCAAACCAGACGGACATTGTGGTTAAGAAGGCGCGACAGCGACACTTCAACGTCAGGAAGCTGAAGAAATTTGGCCTGTCCCGAAGGCCCTCACAATTTTCTACAGGATCTCCATCGAGAGCATATTGTCGGGCTGCATCACAGCCTGGTACGGCAACTCTACTGCTGTTGACCGCAAGGATGTACAGAGTGTGGTACGCTCAGCCAAATGCACCATTGGGTGCACATTGCCTGAACCTCCAAAATCCCTACAACACCAGGTGTCGCAGGAAGGCAAAGAAGATCATCAAGGACCTTAAAACCCAAGCCACAGCCTGTTCCATTACTCAGACGTGGGCAGTATAGTAGCATCATGGCAAAAACTGTGAGACTGGCCAATAGCTTCTACCCCCAGACCACCAGGCTGCTGAATAGTCACCACTAGGCAGCTACATGCTCCCCCTGTCCCCCTCCTGCCCCCCAGACTTCCTGTGCATCTGACTAATAAACTAATGTAATCTAATCTATCAGCCTATTCAGTGACACTCACAGAACACAACTGGGTAGAGTTTACACAAATATTAGCGTCTTAGCTCTTATTGCAGGACTTTGAATGTGGGAAATCAACTTCCCAGTCTGTCTATTGTGTGTATTGGACATTCATATTGCAATGTACAGCCGGAACCAGTGGTCATCAATTACCTTATCATTCTTCAAGGCATTCCTAGTCGATCATCAAACATTTCTGTAGAAAAGCCAATGATAAAGGCTTGCGCTCCTTCTTTTTCTTATTTGTGTTTCACTGTTGGCGGTCAGTGCACTTGATTCAGAAGCCCTGGCACTGGGTAGGCAAAGTGTTCCCATTATTTAACCATTTCATTTGTCTGAAAAGACTAACTCTGCCTGCCTGGAGGACCGGGAGATCTGTGGGTAAATCGAGTGTGCCTACTGCGTTGGCCAATCGCATAGCTCAAATCACACTGCCTACAGCTTTTAAAACAATGACCAGAGGGAGACTGTCAAAGAATACAGCAAGAGCTGCTGTTTTTATGAGTGAGTTCATGTTTAAGTTTCTATTCAGCACTGTTTTTATTCAACACTATTACAAAACATATGTCCTTACTTCCACTTGCGTTGCAGCTGCATTGAATGAGTAGCCAAGTGTATCAATAGCCATGCATTTTTATTATTATTAGCAGCTTGTTGTGTCCATTTTAATACTGAAGAATATTAACATTCTTTGGTTGTAGGAACAACATGAATTTGTGCTTGAGGCAGATACAGAGCCAGAGCGACTCGAGTTTCGCCATCAGGTGAAAAATGGTGTTCCCTCTCTCTGTTCAGTCTCACCTGAGGAAAGGAAGGAGAGAGCAGGGACCATGTCTCTCTCCCTCCGCTGAGATGTATGGTTCAACTGGGAACACAGAAACAAACAAGGTCAAATCATGATGTCAGTGATCTTCAGGTCGGAAAGTCGGAGCTCTAGAAAAAGGCCAGAGTTCCCGACTTGGAACTCCGAGTTTGATGACGATCAGAGATAATTTTTTCCCGGGTTCCCAATTTGTCTTGAACACTCGGAAGTCTGAGATTTCTTGAATGCGGCATAATGCTGGCCATTTCTGACTTCCGAGTGATCAAGACAACTGGGAACTCAGAAAAACACTAGATCCAACTGGGAAAAATTGCTTTAAATGGTAATTGAAGACGCAAATATTTGTGTAAACTCTACATAGTTGTGTTCTGTTGCTGTCACCGAGTAGGCTCATGGTTGCACAATCTGTAGCTTAGGCTCTACAGTCCAATATGAACGTTAAATAGGCACAATAGGCTGTATAGTGAGCTGATTTCCCACAGTTAACATTCCCCAATAAGAGGTAAGACGCCAATATTTGTATAAACTCTACATAGCTGTGTTCTGTGGGTGTCACCGAGTAGGCTGATACCCCATTTCATGGGTGCAAAATATAGGTTAATCTGTACATTGCAATATGAATGTTCAATAGACATAGGTTGACTGGTGAGCTTAATGTTGCTCATTTTAGTGGTTTCAGAGTCCTGCAATAAGAGCTAAAACGCTGATATTTGTGTAGACTCTTAACAGTTGTGTTCTGTAAGTGTCATTGAGTTGACTGATATCCCATTTAATGGGTACACAATCCATAAATTGGGCTGTACAGTTCAATGTGAATGGCCAATACACACAATAGACCGACTGAAAAGGGGATTTCCCACAATTAAAATCCTGCAATAAGAGCTAAGATGCTAATATTTGTGTAAACTCTACATAGATGTGTTCTGTGGGTGTCACTGAGTAGGTTGGTACACCATTTTATAGGTGCACAATCCATAGGTTAGGCTGAACAGTATATATATGTATGCCCCCAATGCAATTCTGAATTGCAATTTTATATATATATATATAACAGTGGCCTCCCAAGGGGCGCAGTGGCCTAAGGCACTAGCTGTTCCACTAGAGAACCTGGTTCGAGTCCAGGCTCTGTCACAGCTGGCTTCGACCGGGAGACCCATGGGGCGGCGCACAATTGGCCCAGCGTCGTCCGGGTTAGGGGAGGGTTTGGCCGGCATTGATGTTCCTGTCACATTGTGAACTAGCAACTCCTGTGACAGGTCGGGCGCAATGCACGCTGATACGGTCATCAGGTGTAAGATGTTTCCTCTGACACATTGGTGCTTCCGGGTTTTGCGGGCGTTGTGTCAAGAAGCAGTGCGACTTGGTTGGGTTGTGTTTCGGAGGACGCACGGCTCTCGACCTTTGCCTCTCCTGAGTCCGTACGGAAGTTGCAGCGTTGGGACAGGACTGTAACTACCAATTGGGAGAAAAAGGGGTAAAAAATAAATAAAAGTATATATATATATATATATATATATATATATATACACATAACATCATTCCAACCTTTTTTTTGTTGAATTATCTAGTCCAATTGTGCCATGACTATACTATTTTTATCAGTTTCAATCAGTTTCAATGGGGGACTTTTATTTTGATGGCGAACCGCCGATTTCACTATTATTCTCACACTAATGTTGTTCACGACAAACACAATACCTGATTGGTGGAATGTTGACGATTTGCTCATCTCAAAGTTGGACCCTTGGGTGGCACAAAATCTGCCATATGTAAATTAGTTTAAGTGCATTTTTTACATGGCATATTAATTTAATGACAAAGATTTGAGAGAAATAATACAATTGTTTTATAAATGTAGTCTGGCTTTTTAACTGAAGTAAGTTGGTTTCTTGCCCCCCCATATAAATGTGTCCATCCTTTGCCTTTCACCTTTTTTAATATCTTATTTAAGTTTTATTTAACTAGGCAAATCACTTAAGAACAAATTCTTATTTACAATGACGGCCTAACTTTCCTCTAGTCATAGCAGTAAGCTCAATGTTACTAGCTAATACTACTGCTAAGCCTCATCAATAATGTCTGCTCTGCACTTTCTGCAAATACTTAACAAATGAAGCACTTGACTAAAGCCTAATAATTGAGGATACCAATGAAACCCATTTTTAAAAACTTATTTATTACCAATTGTAATGTGAAAGACATTGATTTGATGATGTGTCATGGTCAGGTTAATTATCTATTTTTGTGAGTGTTATCGTCCTCTGGGAAAGGTGGTGGTCAATATTTCCATCTTTCAGATGAAACCTCCAAATGAAGATCTGTTCTGACTCTTTTAGGGCCAGTTTTCCAGAGCATTGTTGGACTTAAAATCCCTTGACCCCCCTGATACCATATTTGCTTCAGTGTCCCTAGCCTGTTGGTTCCACTGCAACGCTTCCCTGTTCAAATAAAGCTGCATAAGAACATTTGCAATTGCAAGTGGGGCTCCGGAGTGGTGCAGCAGTCTAAGGTACTGCATCTTAGTGCTAGAGGCGTCACTACAGACCCTGGTTCGAGTCCAGGCTGTCTCACACCTGGCCGTGATTGGGAGTCCCGTAGTGCGGTGCACAATTGGCTCAGTGTCATCCGGGTTAGGGTTTGGCTAGGGTAGGCCATCATTGTAAATAAGAATTTGTTCTTAACTGACTTGCCAACAACTGAGACATATGTGACTAACAGAAATTTAATAATGTGTCCCTGAACAGAGTACAGGCCTCGGTGTAACGCTCATTCCTTAAACGATAAACATGAATCTGACCATCACCCCTAGTGAGACAGTGTTTGCCTGTCCTGTCTCCAGTGATGGTGGGTTTGTGTCCATAGGCAACGTCGTTCCCGGTAATGTCTGGTGAGGACCTGCCTTACAACAGGCCTACAAGCCCTCAGTCCAGCCTCTCTCAGCCTGTGGCGGACAGTCTGAGCACTGATGGAGGGATTGTGAGTTCCTGGTGTAACTCATTAATTGTTTATGGTTCATTGAATAAGCATGAGAAACAGTGTTTAAACCCTTTACAATGAAGATCTGTGAAGTTATTTGGATTTTTACGAATTATCTTTGAAAGACAGACAGGGTCCTGAAAAAGGGACGTTTCTTTTTTCTGGGTTTATTTTGCGCAATGGCACTGTCGGTGTGTTCGAAGCGTAAGACCGCTGCGCCACTCGGGAGCCCCTAGTGGTCATATACTTAGTTATTGACGAGCACTGCCTACATTTTGTTTGTTTGATCGATTAAGCAAAGATCTTAATCCAATAACCTTTCCTGAGACATAATTGTAGCAGTTTTAGCCAACCACAATCATAGCTGAATTTGAGGTTAAAGTGTGAACCAATGAGACATATTTATGCGAAACTGGGGCTGTCGTTTGGGAGGTGCCTGCAACACGGATCCAATCAGGAACCGTATTTTGCATCAAAGGGTGGGGGCTCAAAGGTGTGCGTTTTAATACCACTGTACGTCTGCGTCCATGCCCACACGGAATTGAAATGGCGGAGACTACGGACAGAATGGAGGTAAGCGCAGTGGTGTGGTCGAGTAGCGGTGTAACACGTTTTAAACCACGTATAATTTGTTTCTGTAGCTTGAAATCTAAGTATTTTCACTAAGCTAAAGTAACTATATTTCTAATGTCACTGTAGGCCGCGGCGCCTGTTAGTTCAGAGAACACACGCACTTCACTATCAAAGCATCCATTTTAGCCAGGCACCCTACACCGCAAGGCTCATTCATTTGTAGTCACGTGTTTGCTAGCACAGCAAACTCTTACTGTCTATACGCGGTTGTCATATAATTCTAGTCACTGAATTATGAATACATTTGGGAAATTGATTAGTAATGACAGAAGAATATGTTGTGTGAGCCATCGCTAGCTCGCACTTCGGGGTTAGACCGCATGGGTGCTAGGTTAGCAATGCTAACTAGCGTTTCACAAAGCAAATCTGGCTCACTTTGCCGGCATTTTATTTATGTAGCCCAAGGTCCGTTTTAATCCATCAAATGCGTTTCGACAACTACATACATTAATAATTGTTAGGCATTGGTGTTAACTAGTTAGTTCTAATCTGTGCTTCTAACGTTACCTAGCCGGCAGCCCGGGAGGAGTTATTAACCACTACTTTAACTAGATTTAGCTAGTTTGTCCTGCAAATCCTTGAATAAAGCATAGCTCATTTAATTAGATGAGCTCGCTAGTAACGTAATGTTAAGTGCGCCCCATTCGATTACCTGTTTCTACCTTTTTACGTTTGACTCAACGTTATATGTAGTAAGTGAAGGCCTAAATCACCATGTGCTTTCTCCCCCCCTTTGTGCTCGGAAAAAATAATACTTCACTACACTGAACTTTGGCTAAGCTACAACTACGTGAATTTAACACCACACCCGTACTCGCAAATTAAACTAAATCGTTTGAAGTGTTGTCCCATGAACTTTTTTGAGCAACTTAAAGTCAATACTAAACACCATCTATTCAATGGTAATTTTATATCGGCATGTTCTGTCTGGCTGTATTAACTGGTTCGGCAGGACAACCTTCATACATGTCAAATGGTCAATCCCAGTCTGGGCTTGGTTGTGACTGGTATCTCTTTTGGTGAGATTTCTCAGGGGGAGAGCTCGGCCAAGCCTGCAGCAGAAGACATGACTTCTAAGGACTACTACTTTGACTCATATGCCCACTTCGGTATCCATGAGGTAGGTATTTTTGAAAAAATAAGTCATTTAAATGTTTTTGGTGAGGAAATTGGTACCACAACCAAGATGGTTGAAATGTAAAGACCCATGCCACACTGCTATAAACCGAATTGTGGTCAGCACATCTGAAAAATACAATGATGCAATTGAGATGGGTGGTACATTGTCAAATGTTCAAGCAGGTGCATATATCCCAGTTGGAGTGACTCACTTCAGTGAGTGTTGCCTTAACTAATCTCATGTCCTGCTCTGTAGGAGATGCTGAAAGATGAGGTGCGTACCCTGACCTACAGGAACTCAATGTTCCACAACAAGCACCTGTTCAAGGACAAGGTGGTGTTGGACGTGGGCAGTGGGACTGGCATCCTCTGCATGTTTGCAGCCAAAGCCGGGGCTAAGAAAGTCATAGGCGTAAGTACCCCCACCTTGTTTGTGAACAGGGAGGAGACTCATGCCTCATTTACTGCCATGCACTGTCAAGTCTGTAGTACTTTCAGAACTTGTGATGCAGCATCACCAGTCTTTGTGTGACGTGTCCCCATTGTCATACCATATTGTGTAAGGCATACCTGTTTTTATCTCTCAGATGTGAATGCTTTGCATCGGGACCTGTTTTATTTGCATTATAATGACCACCTAGAAAGCCCATGAATTCCCAGTAGGCTTCAGTTGCTTTGATGTGTTCACAAAAGGACACCATGGTTCAGGTTAGTTGTCATTACTTGAGATACTCAAAGGCCTGCTCTCATCTCTGCTTTTGTATTTTTAGATTGAGTGCAGCAGTATTTCTGACTATGCTGTGAAGATCGTCAAAGCCAACAAAATGGACCACAGTAAGTCAATACTTCCCCCTGCCACTTCAGTTTTCAGTCACCCATGTCCTTTACAATGGTTCAACCTGGCTTGAGGTAATGGTATGGCTATTTAGTTGTAACTCATCCCTATTCCCCCCCATTCAGTTGTGACCATCATCAAGGGGAAGGTGGAGGAGGTGGACCTCCCTGTAGAGGGAGTGGACATTATCATCTCAGAGTGGATGGGCTACTGCCTCTTCTATGAGTCAATGCTCAACACTGTCATCTACGCCAGGGACAAGTGGCTGGTATGTTCCTGTCAGTATATTTAATTAGTCCTTTTTGGAATAGACTTTAATGCTTGTTTGAAAGGCTTAATTGTCATCTTTCTCTATATTGAAATCTTCAGGAACAAGTGGCATGTGTTAAACTGTTTGGCCATATACCAAGGCTTTTAGGAGATTAAGTTCCTGACTTGCTGTGGAATTGACCATAAAGTAATCCTCATTCCAGTGGGTCTCGCCAAACACCATGCTGGGTTGACTTATTTGGAACATTTCAGATAGCACTGGTGTGAACTCTAAAACTCAACTGTTTTCCTTACCATGGATAAATGCGTGTGCTGTAACAATATTCAGTCGGATCAAATTATGCAGTTTTGAAGTGTATTGGATTAGTTTCTTTCTGTCTAGAGTTAGCCTCCAAAGGAGGAAGCCAACACCCCACGCAGACTGACGTGCACACCACAAGCAGTCATTATGCCATGATTCCACACAGCCACTAAATGTCAGGTCTTTGAATAGCCTGCTAATCTGTCATTCCTAAGTGTATTAACCTGCCATGCTCTTTTTCCCTCTGTCTCCCAGAAACCAGAGGGCCTGATTTTCCCAGACAGGGCTACCCTGTATGTCACAGCCATTGAGGACAGGCAGTACAAGGACTATAAAATCCACTGTGAGAATTCCTCTAAATTTTGGGGTAATGTAGTTGGTGTGAATTGGCCAGCGTTGTACCCATGTTTTTGGTTCGAGCGGAGATAGTAAAGGGACTTTGTCATTGGTTTCTGTGGTGGAGTGTCGCGGCCCTTATCGAAGCAGATTCAGAACGCTCACAGTTGAGTCAGTCAAAGGAGCCAGAAGCATATTTTACAGCAACAATTCTGGAAATAACATTTACTTGTACTGTGCTTTTATTAAGATCACTATATTGGTCAATTGCACAAGGTCCAACCCAAATTTCACTGTCGCTTTTAATCCAACTGCTCCAGAAGATGCGTTGGTTTTGGGGGGGTGCCACATGTGGTCTCTGGGGAGTTAAGTGCCTTACGCAATGACATCTAGGATTTGATACCAGCAACCCTCCAGGAATCAAACTGTCAACCCTCCAGTTGCTGGTTTGCCTCTAATCGCTTGGCTACCCGCCAACCCTTTTAAAGTTATCATATCAGCTCTGCTCTAGCTAGCAAGTCTGGACTTTGAAGTGTGCACTTCTAGACCTAGCAAAGCAAACCATGTTTTTTGAAAGGAAAGACTAATGCCCAGACAATTTAATATCAAGTTCATTTTTACACTTTCCATCTGCCCAGATGTGGTGGTAACCCCATATCTTCTCTGTAACAGGGTGGGAGAATGTGTACGGTTTTGATATGTCCTGCATCAAGGAGGTGGCCATCAAGGAGCCCCTAGTGGATGTGGTGGATCCCAAACAGCTGGTCAGCAGCGCCTGCCTCATCAAGGTGAGTCAATCACACTCAGCAGCCTCCACCAATACACAGTTCTGTGACCCCACTTGGAATCTGATTATTTGACTGGACCTATTGTGACTTTTCGTGTCGGCTCCACTTAATCCCACCAATTCAAACAGGATTTTGCCTTGTCATCTGAGTCTGTTGTCGCCCCCTCCCTCTACATTGTCTCCAGGAGGTGGACATCTACACAGTGAAGATCGACGACCTGTCCTTCACCTCGCCCTTCTGCCTGCAAGTGAAGAGGAATGATTACATCCACGCTCTCGTCACCTACTTCAACATCGAGTTCACACGCTGTCACAAGAGGACAGGCTTCTCCACCAGTGAGTCTAGGCTCAAACCCCCCTCCCGTAAACCGTCTGCACCACAGTAATAGATTTCTTCACTGAATCTTTAAGTGTCTATAGTAAATGACAGCGCAAGTCATCAATAAATGGAAGACTGTTTCTGATTTAAGGGATATTTTTTTGTTACCTGAAGTCATTAAACCTGTCCTGTTTCTCTTCCCCAGGTCCGGAGTCCCCCTATACCCACTGGAAGCAGACTGTATTCTACCTGGATGACTATCTGACTGTGAAGACTGGAGAGGAGATTTTCGGCAACATCAACATGAAGCCTAATGTCAAAAACAACGTAAGAGGAAAAACCTCCTTGTCTAAGTTTGGACACCTTTTTAGTCTCAAATCTCACCCTTTATTTTTTACCGTCTGTTGGTTTGAGTGTCTTGTAAGTCTGTTTACCCCTCCCATTTTTCCTGGGTATAATTTTCCCAAACTAGAAATTATTCATTTTCTCTGTTCTGTCTCATGGTGTTCCGTACTGTTCTTTGGTTTAAAGCTGGGTGTTTATAACCTGTTTCTGTATCTTTTTTGTTTGCAGAGAGACCTGGACTTCACCGTTGATATAGACTTCAAAGGTCAGCTCTGTGAGGTGTCCAAGACCTCAGAGTACAGAATGCGTTAGGTTCCCTCTTCTCCCACACCCATTGTGTGTTTGAACGGGGGAGTGCTGAAGGAAGATCAGGGGTCAGTGTGTGTATGATCACTTTAATTCTCATCCTCCAGAACTTGACTAGTACTCCTAAGCAATGTTTGAAATATTCTTTCTTGCTATGTTTGATCAGATGTTCTGAGGTTTAAAACGACTAAAAGAACAGTGGAAAGACATGGCGACTCATTGTGCAATAGTCACTGAAATCATGTTTTTTCATGTGCTTGTCTAAGTTCAGCTCTTGATCTTAGCCTGTGCTTAAACTCAACGCACACACACTGACCCCCTCACCTGCCTGTACATAGTGTTATTGTTCAGTCACATTTGCCTCTGTTGTACAGTCACGGATCTTGTTGACATGGCAGACCCCCCCCTCTGTTTTCATAAGAAGGGCCTCCTGTGACAGGTTTGTCGTCCCCCCCCGCCAGCCAATTAGATTGTCTGTTGGGGGGGGTGCAAGTCAGCCATTGGTGTATTTTAAATTCCAAATGAGCGTGATTAAAGGAAATCCTCTCCAGGCTGTAAAAAGAAGTTGTAGCTGTGATATGACTACCATTCAGCTCACCTTGAATCATGTCTGATTGGATAGCTCTGTGCTCATGACCTCTCCTTTCACGAGACTGACCGTAAGCAGTTTGTTCTCATACAGCAGGTGTGGGTGATGTAGTCTAACCATGGAGCAGTTATAATTTTCCCAATTCAGATCGGTCTTTGCTCAACCTGTTCCCTGTTCTAGCAATCAGAATTCATAAGAGCCCCCTACTAAGTAAAATTGGAGGGGAGTTAAGCCCAGTGTACCTTAGTGATTAGACCTAGAGATGTATGTTTTATTGGGACCACAAAGCATCCATTCTTGCCAGTGCTGGACTAAACGAGATCCCTCTAACATGTTGTCGTCCCTGCCTGGATTCAGTTGCATTTGTTTAGCCAATCCCAGGGGCCCTTTGCTGGATTATCTGCCTGGTTTGCCCTCTAGCGCAAAGTGCAGCACATCTGAAACAAGTGTATGGCCAGACCGCCAGCCAGAAGGAGCTGATGGCAACCTGAGATTGGTAATCTCCAGTGTGGGCCATGCAGGGTGGAGATGCGTTAGACCGGACTGTTTCATGTTATGTTTTTGTCCTTGCTGCTTTATGCGACGACTTGAGTGTGGACCATCACTTTTTTTTATTCATCTTTTTTTTAAATAAAGTAAAACTGGAAAATACAACATGTCTTGTCTATATTTTTGCACTTCTGTTCAGGTAAAATTGACAGTCTTTGTGGCAATTGGGATGTAGTTGGATCTGAAGAAACATTTTCATTAATAGTCTTGCTTAAACCTTTCAAGCTTTGTAGAGTCACTGATTAAACTACTTGGCTTATCTGAGTCCATTTGTCATCGAAACTGTGGTGATTTGTATGAGTAATTTTGTTAATGACATGCAACTGAGTCTTTAAGCAGTGGATGTCTAAACCTGCTCTTCTAAGCAAATACATGTGTTAATATTAAGATTTTAATGAGTTAGTTCATTGAAGTAAATCAACCAATTGAAATGACTATTAGGTCCTAATCTATGGATTTACATGGTTGGTCAGGGGTGGGCCTGGGAGTGCATAGACCTACCCACGGGGGAATTGGATCCAGCCTATCAGAATGCGTTTCCCCCACAAGGGCTTTATTACAGACAAATACTCCTCGGCACCGATCCCGCAGGTGAAGAAGCCAGATGTGGAGGTCCTGGGTTGACTTACTGCCAATCTCTCTAAAACGTTGTTGGTGGTTTATGGTTGGGTAATGAACCTTCAATTCTCTGGCAACAGCTCTGGACATTTCTGCAGGCTGCATGCAAATTGTACACGCCAACTTGCTTTGTGACAACTGCACATTTTAGTGGCCTTTTGTCTACAGCGTAGGGTGCACAGGTGATTTTAGCATGTGAATCTGGGTGGGGCAAATGATTTTTAATGCATGCCAGCATAGCCACTAAATTAATTGCACTGTGATAAACGGTACACACGTTAGGGCCTACATAAAGCTGTCCCAAAGACAGCTTTCTTCTCAGCACCATGGAGTGAATCCTTCCCACCCTTTCCCCTGGCTATTAGCGGAGCCTTGTCTGGCAGCGACACAGTTAATTCAGCCTCATCTACTGCCTATAATTTTTTTTTAAATAAACATGGCTGACAAGTGTGGTTTCTTCTGACTCCTTGTGGATTTGTGTAAGTTGACAAGAACCGCATTCTCGTTCAATAAATGCCAAAATGAGTTTTGAACAATACACATGTTCAGTAAATTCATGTTTATTCACTCAAAGTATAAGCACGTGAACGAGCTGCGACAAGGTAGACTTATTCATTCATGCACTTTCAAAATGGGGACTTGACAGAAATTCAGCTTTAATTGAAGTTACCACTGAAACTCAGCTTACCATTTGAAGTATTTTTTTTATGTGTGGTCTAAAAAGGAAGGAAAATAAATAAGGATACACTTTTATATAAAATATACCAACCAACAGCGCATTGTGCAAACAAAACAAACCTTGCGATACAGTATTAAGGGGGTATATAAAGCAGACAATGAAAGCTCTTACAGTATTTGATGACATTTCTCAGGCTCTGGGCTGTGACCAAATTATTTGGGCAAGAGACATGGGCTACTAACAGCTTACTACACAACATACATTTAGTATTACTTTCTTCGCTACACTATTACATATCTCCCTGGCATATTACATTTACTTATTCATCAAAGTCTGGCATTCTCTGGATTTATGTTGCTTTCAAGACAACTGGGAACTCAAAATAAGATCGAATCATGACGTCAGTGATCTTCAGGTCAGAGCTCCCAACTTGTAATTCTGAGTTGGATGACCGTTCAAAACCTATTTTCCTAGTCGGAGCTAATTTTTTCAGAGTTCCCAGTTGTCTTGAACTCACTGAAGTCTGAGATTTCCCAATTCTGAGTTTCCAATTGTTTTGAAGGTGGCAAAAGTCATGCTGGATTGATAGCATGGCCAATGTGTTCAACATTTTCTGGCCCATGGTGTTGCGTGTGAATGTTTATTCTTTTAAGCTTGGAAAAGAGACCCTTAAACCCAGACTTCGACCACACACCCTCTCCACTGAATAGCAGGCAGGGGAAGCAAAATAGTGATTGCTTTGCATTACTTGCAGTTAGCCACTGATTCCTTCCAAACCACTCCTTGTTGAATTTGTGATTTCCAACTTGTGTGATGTTTAATGCAAGAGGACCGATAAGTTTTATCTTTAATTTCTCTTCATATGACAAGGATTGAAAAGGATTTGCAGGTAGATTGTCGATGTGATTCATGATAACTGCTTGACCTGGATTGCTAGCTAATGTTGACATGATCAGCCAAAGCCCGGACCTGAACCCGATCGAACATCTCTGGAGAGACATGAAAATAGCTGTGCAGTGACGCTCCCCATCAAACCTGACAGAGCTTGAGAGGATCTGCAGAGAAGAATGTGAGAGACTCCCCAAATACAGGTGTGCCAAGCTTGTAGCGTCATACCCAAGAAGACTCAAAAGACTGTAATCACTGCCAAAGGTGTTTCAACAAAGTACTGAGTAAAGGGTCTGAATATTTATGTAAATGTGATATTTCAGGAATTGTATTTTTAAGAAATTTGCTAAAATTCTAAAAACCTGTTTATGCTTTGTCATTATGGGCTATTGTGTGTAGATTTGGGCTCACGAGTGGCACAGCAGTCTAATCCACTGCATCTCAGTGCTAGAGCTGTCACTACAGACCCTGGTTTGATTCTAGGCTGTATCACAACCGGCTGTGATTGGGAGTCCCATAGGGCAGCTAATAAGAATTTGTTCTAAACTGGCTTGCCTAGTTAAATAAAGGTTAAATAAATGTATAAAATAAAAGATTGATGAGGCAGAAAAAACTATTTAATCCATTTTAGAATAACGCTGTAACGTAACAAAATGTAGAAAAAGTCAAGGGGTCTGAATACTTTCTGAATGCAATGCATATATACAGTACCAGTCAAAAGTTTGGACACTGTGGTGGCTAGTTTCTGTTTTATCAAATGAGGAGAGACAAACTTATCACACAAGTCAGTTATACTTAAACTGAATCTTTATTAGTGAGAGCTTTGCAATAGCGATGGCTGGTCGACGAATAACCCTCTCTGATGATTCGTTGAGAGCCCCGAGACAAAAGTACAAATGTATTTTATAGCCAAGAGACACCCCTTTCAATCTACATGACCGAACAACAGATATACAGTTGAAGTCGGAAGTTTACATACACTTAGGTTGGAGTCATTAATACTCGTTTTTCAACCACTCCACAAATTTCTTGTTAACAAACTATAGTTTTGGCAAGTCGGTTAGGACATCTACTTGGTGCATGACAGGTAATTTTTTCAACAATTCTTTACAGACAGATTATCTCATTTATAATTCACTATCACAATTCCAGTGGGTCAGAAGTTTACATAAACTAAGTTGACTGTGCCTTTAAACAGCTTGGAAAATTCCAGAAAATTATGTCATGGCTTTAGAAGCTTCTGATAGGCTAACTGACATAAGTTGAGTCAATTGGAGATGTACATATGGATGTATTTCAAGGCCTACCTTGAAACTCACTGCCTCTTTGCTTGACATCATGGGAAAATCAAAAGAAATCAGCCAAGACCTCAGAAAAATAATTGTAGATCTCCACAAGTCTGGTTAATTCTTGGGAGCAATTTCCAAACGCCTGAAGGTACCACATTCATCTGTACAAACAATAGTAAGCAAGTATAAACACATGGGACCACGCATCTGTCATACCGCTCAGGAAGGAGACGTGTTCTGTCTCCTAGAGATGAATGTACTTTGGTGCGAAAAGTGCAAATCAATCCCAGAATAACAGCAAAGGACCTTGTGAAGATGCTGGAGGAAACAGGTACAAAATTATCTATATCCACAGTAAAACAAGTCCTATATTGACATAACCTGAAAGGCTGCTCAGCAAGCAAGAAGCCACTGCTCCAAAACCGCCATAAAAAAGCCAGACTACGGTTTGCAACTGCACATGGGAACAAAGATCATACTTTTTGGAGAAATATCCTCTGATCTGATGAAACAAAAATAGATCTGTTTGACTATAATGACTATAATGTTTGGAGGAAAAAGGGGGAGGCTAGCAAGCCGAAGAACACCATCCCAACCGTGAAGCACACCATCCCAACCGTGAGGCACGGGGGTGGCAGCATCATGTTGTGGGGATGCTTTGCTGCAGGAGGGACTGGTGCACTTCACAAAATAGATGGCATCATGAAGGAGGAAAATTATGTGGATATATTGAAGCAACATCTCAAGACATCAGTCAGGAAGTTAAAGCTTGGTCGCAAATGGGTCTTCCAAATGGAAAATGACCCCAAGCATACTTTCAAAGGTGTGGCAAAGTGGGCAGAACTGAAAAAATGTGTGCGAGCAAGGAGGCCAACAAACCTGATTCAGTTACACCAGCTCTGTCAGGAGGAATGGTCCAAAATTCACCCAACTTATTGTGGAAAGCTTGTGGAAGGCTACCCGAAACGGTTGACCCAAGTTAAACAATTTGACGGCAATGCTACTAAATACTATTGAGTGTATGTAAACTTCTGACCCACTGGGAATATGATGAAAGAAATAAAAGCTGAAATAAATCATTCTCTCTACTATTATTCTCAAAATGAAGTGGTGATCCTAACTGACCTAAGACAGGGAATTTTTACTAGGATTAAATGTCAGGAATTGTGTTAAACTGAGTTTCAATGTATTTGGCTAAGGTGTATGTAAACTTCCGACTTCAACTCTATATAGAATGAGTCACAAGGTTAAGATGTGTATGAAAGATACCTATAATACATCGCAGACAGTATCTGCTGTGTCAACAGTTTTCAATGTATAGAGACCAGTGTCTGGCCCTCTGACTCCAAACTGGAACCATCTCTACCTGGTACGGTATAGAACAGAAACATTAACTCATAATCTGGAATGCTTTTTACGTTTTATCACCCAAAATACATAGTTAATCTCCTCTCAGTGTTATCTCCCAGAGGCCCATCCTCAGTAGCACAAACACACAAAAATGAAGAATACTCTATTCCATTGCATAACACTACCATTTGATGCAATAAATGTATTATTACATAATCTTGCAATTTTTCCACCATAACACACGTACTCATTTAAGGGGTTTTCTTAATTTTTTTACTATTTTCTACATTGTAGAATAATAGTGAAGACATCAAAACTATGAAATAACACTTATGGAATCATGTAGTAACCAAACAAGTGTTAAACAAATGTTAGATTCTTCAAAGTAGCTACCCTTTGCCATGGGAGCTTTGCACACTCTTGGCATTCTCGCAAACAGCTTCACCTGGAATGCTTTTCCAACAGTCTTGAAGGAGTTCCCACATATGCTGAGCACTTGTTGGCTGCTTTTCTTTCACCCTGCAGTCCAACTCATCCCAAACCATCTCAATTGGTTTGAGGTCGGGTAATTGTGGAGGCCAGGTCATCTGATGCAGCACTCCATCACTCTCCTTCTTGGTCAAATAGCCCTTACACAGCCTGGAGGTGTGTTTTCGGTCATTGTCCTGCTGAAAAACAAATGATAGTCCCACTAAGCGCAAACCAGCTGGTTAAGTGTGCCTTGAATTCTAAATAAATCACTGACTGTGTCACGGTGGGAACCACACCTGCAGAGATCATCCGTTCACCTCCTCTGCGTCTTGGAACCAAAAATCTCAAATTTGGACTCATCAGACCAAAGGAGAGATTTCCACCGGTCTAATGTCCATTGCTCGTGTTTCTTGGCCCAAGCAAGTCTCTTCTTATTTTTTTGTGTCATTTAGTAGTGGTTTCTTTGCAGAAATTCGACCATGAAGGCCTGATTCACACAGTCTCCTTTGAAAAGTTCATGTTGAGATGTTTCTGTTACTTGAACTCTGTAAAAGCATTTATTTGGGCTGCAATTTCTGACACACAATAGATCTGGTTTAGATAAAACAATGAAAAAAACATATGTTTTTTATTTTTATATCATCATCATCATCATCATCTTTAAAATGAACAAGATAAAACAAACATTCAGAGAGGATGATGGGGACAATTTCAGTGAAAAATATAAGATGGCAACAGTACTTGTGCAAAGTTTCAGAATGAAAACTTCCAAAATGAGTGTGCTACATGACATTTATCATGAAGTCACCCAGGTGTCCCACACAAGTAGCCCAAATGTACCCATGTGGCCAAATTGGTGAAGGTATACATTTTGAAACAAATAACTATATACAAAATACCAAAATGGTATTCTAACACCCCCCAAAAAAAAAATGGAGAAAAATAAAAGACAAAAAAAATGGAAAAAATAATTATTATTGATTAAAAAATATGAAACAAAATATATATATATATATATATATATATACATTTACAAAATAACATGGGTAACTATTTACACACTTTCAATATTTGGAAGACCCTCAGTCCTCTATCAAATCAAATCTATTTATATAGCCCCAGCCAAAAACCCAAACAGCAAGCAATGCAGGTGTAGAAGCACCGTGGCTAGGAAAAACTCCCTAGAGAAGCAAAAACCTAGGAAGATACCAGGCTATGAGGGGTGGCCAGTCCTCTTCTGGCTGTGCCGGGTGGAGATCACAGTGGTTGTAGAGGGTGCAACAGGACAGCACCTCAAGAGTAAAAATGAACTGTTTAGGGTTCCATAGCCGCAGGCAGAACAGTTGAAACTGGAACAGCGGCAAGGCCAGGTGGACTGGGGACAGCAAGGAGTCATCATGCCAGGTAGTCCTGACGCATGGTCCTAGGGCTGAGGTCCTCCTAGAGAGAGAAAGAGAGAATTAGAGAGAGCAAACTTAAATTCACACAGGACACTGGATAAGACTCCCATTCGGAGTCAGTGTCACTGTGAAAGAAAATGTTCAGTTAGAATAGTTTCACATATGAGCCCTGTATCAACAGGTATAATAAACAGATATATATAGAGAGTTGAAGGTTGAATATATTATTATGTTATTATTACCTGCTAGATCCACTGTCGCTTTTATATTATGACATTTCATCAAGATCTACTGTCTCTATTATATTATGACAGACCAGCTGTATCTACTGTCTCCATTTCACTTTGGCCATTGATTTCATGTGGGTTGGGGTGGGGCGGCAGACACACGCATCTCACATTTCATGACATTAAATGTTTATATATTGCTTCTAAAATAAAATAAAAATCACAAATAATATTTTATATTATTAATTTCAAACAAGGGCATAAGCATGATAAGAACTTACCAGTCCAAAATGATGTCTTCTCCCGTTCAAAAAATATTCCTCCACAATCGCTAAATGAAGCGTCCTACAACAATCTCTATCTCACTTTCCCAATCAATTTATTCTAAAGTTGTGTGTACCTCTGTATATCTAGACTTGACTTAGTCGCCATAATGATTGATATATAAACAGCTGAATCTGCGCGTTCACCAAACAATGCAGTGCGTAATATGTGTTTCTCCTTCCGGTATGAAAATTCAATAGCGCATGACTCTCTTTACGCTGGAGTTTACTACATGGGTTGGTCTTGCAACAGATGAACATGGCGTATTGCCGTTTAGCTCAGCTCATTGGCTATCTACCCAGCTAGATTTCAAGACGATCAGTGGTCATTGAGTTAAAAGACAGTCAATCAACGAAAGAGGAGCTATCGACAGACAAGTTGTACGAAATGCAAATTAATTACTTAAAAATCTTACAATGTGATTTTCTGGATTTTTGTTTTAGATTCCGTCTCTCACGGTTGAAGTGTACCTATGATAAAAATGACAGACCTCTACATGCTTTGTAAGTAGGAAAACCTGCAAAATCGGGCAGTGTATCAAATACTTCTCCCCACTGTATATATGCAGTGCATTCAGTAATGATCATGCTGTTTAAATCAGCTTATTGATATGTCACACTTGTCACATGTATGGATTATCTTGGCAATGGAAAAATGCTCACTAACAGGGATGTAAACAAATTTGTGCACAAAATTTTATAGAAATAACCGTTTTCTTGCACATGGAACATTTCTGGGAACTTTTATTTCAGCTCATAAAGCATGGGACCAACACTTTGCATGTTGTGTTTATATTTTTGTTCAGTACACATCTTCTGAGCGAATAAAATACACTACAGCAAGCTATACAGGACCGGTTGCCAAAATGTAGTGAAGGGGATACACATTTATTTTTTGGTGGGCATTGCATACACTCCCTTAATCTCCAGGATGCATTATCAAAGTAGTGTAGTGGAGGTATCAGTAAGGCTGGCTGATAGAACACATTACAATGTTTAGTGTTTCAGTGCAGTGCAGCAATGTGCACACAGCAGAAGGCCTAGAACTGTGCGTGTAAATTCACATGTATTTATAAAGCCCTATTTACATCAGCAAATGTCACAAAGTGCTATACAGAAACCCAGCCTAAAACCCCAAACACCTGTCTAAAATGTGAACCTCACATGTGAGTGGTTTCATGGACAGATGGAAATACCCGTCTGAAATTTAGAGAGAGGAGGGAGATCTAAAGATGCAAAAACTCTCACAGGTTGCAAATATTACTAGGATATTGCCTTTGGCTGCTAGATAATGAAAGAAAGCTGACAGAAAACCAATAGGAAGTTTTTACAAAATAATTGCCTCCATTGTTTGAAACGTTCAGGTTTCAAACAATTACGGAACGAACAGGAAAAATATATAGCGATGCTAATGAAAAGCCTAACCATCTTCTGATTGATAGAAAGGCTTTCCCAAACAACTTCTCAATTAAATGTTAACTAGCTACAAAGTAGCCTATGCCTACCTGGCTAAATTACATGATTATTTGCATCAATCAAGTGGCCATTTGTTTTGCAAAAGCCATCTCATGCTACACAAACACCACTAACCAAAAAAAAGTGCTAGGTTCCTGCAGACTTAATGGGTAACTCCACAAAAAAACGTAACATTTTCTTACATTTTTCCCAGACCCCCAAAGGTGATCGATCTCCTTATGTGAACAATTTTGTTGAAAGCGAAAACCTGAAATGAATTGGGCAATTCAGAAACCTGTGAAAATCTTACTCAGTTGACATCGTCATTGATCTCTTTCAATAGTAGGCCCTACCAAATAGTAGGCCTATCAAATTGTATTTGTCACATGTGCCGAATACAACAGCATTTCACCTTACAGTGAAATGCTTACTTTCAAGCCCTTAACCAACAATGCAATTTTAAGAAAAACGAAGTGTTAAGTAAAAAATAAATAATTTAAGTAACAAATAATTAAAGAGCAGCGTTAAAATAACAATAGCGAGGCTATATACAGGGGGTACCAGCCCAGAGTCAATGTTTGGGGGCACCGGTTAGTCGAGGTGATTGAGGTAATATGTACATGTAGGTAGAGTTAAAGTGACTATGCATAGACTGCATTGAAATGCTTACTTAACCAACAATGCAGTTTAAAAAAAGTGTTAAATTAAAGATAGATAAGTAAAAAATAAAAAGAGTAGCAGTAAAATAACAGTAGTGAGGCTATATACAGGGGGTACCGGTACAGAGTCAATGTGCGGGGGCACAGGTTAGTCGAGGTAATTGAGGTAATATGTATAATATGTATTATTTAGGGCCTTCCTCTGACACCACCTGGTATTGAGGTCCTAGATGGCAGGAAGCTTGGCCCCAGTGATGTACTGGGCCGTACGCACAACCTTCTGTAGTGCCTTGCGGTCGGAGGCTGAGCAGTTGCCATACCAGGCAGTAAAGTACCAGCCAGAATGCTCTCGACGGTGCAGCTGTAGAACCTTTTGAGGATCTGAGGACCCATGCCAAATATTTTCAGTCTTCTGAGGGGGAAAAGACTTTGTTATGCCCTCTTCACAACTGTCTTGGTGTGTTTGGACCATGACAGTTTGTTGGTGATGTGGACACCAAGGAACTTGAAGCTCTCAACCTGCTCCACTATAGCCCCGTCGATGAAAATGGGGGCGTGCTTGGTCCTCCTTTTCCTGTTGTCCACAATCATCTCCTTTGTCTTGATCACGTTGAGGGAGATGTTGTTATCCTGGCACCACACGGCCAGGTTTCTGACCTCCTCCCTATAGGCTGTCTCATCATTGTCGGTGATCAGGCCTACACTGTTGTGCCATCGGCAAACTTAATGATGGTGTTGGAGTCGTGCCTGGCCATGCAGTCGTGAATGAACAGGGAGTACAGTAGGGGACTGAGCAGGCACCCCTGATGAGCCCCCATGTTGAGGATCAGCGTGGCGGATGTGTTGTTACCTACCCTTACCACCTGAGGGTGGCCCGTCAGGAAGTCCAGGATCCAGTTGCAGAGGAAGGTGTTTAGTCCCAGGGTCTTTAGCTTAGTGATGAGCTATGAGGGCACTATGGTGTTGAACGCTGAGCTGTAGTCAATGAATAGCATGCTTCTCACATGCTTTTTTTGTTGTCCAGGTGGGAAAGGGCAGTGTGGAATGCAATAGAGATTGCATCATCTGTGGATCTGTTAGGGCGATATGCAAATTGGAGTGGATCTAGGGTTTCTGGGATAATGGTGTTGATGTGAGCCATGACCAGCCTTTCAAAGCACTTCATGGCTACAGACGTGAGTGCTAAGGGTTGGTAGTCATTTAAGCAGGTTACCTATGACGGGTAGGCCATCATTGTAAATAAGAATTTGTTTTTAACTGACTTACCTAGTTAAATAAAAGTTACATTTAAAATAATAATAATAAAAAAATCTTAGTGTTCTTGGGCACAGGGACTATGGTTGTCTGCTTGAAATATGTTGGTATTACAGATTCAGTCAGGGACAGTTTGAAAATGTCAGTGAAGACGCTTGCCAATTGGCATTTTGGTATTTTATTAGGATCCTCATTAGCTGTTGCAAAAGCAGCAGCTTCTCTTACTGGGGTCCACACAAAACATGAAAAATAATACAGGAATACATAATACAGAACATCAATAGACAAGAACAGCTCAAAGACAGAACTACATAAAAAAATGCTAAAGGCACATGTAGTCTACATATCAATGCATACACACAAACTATCTAGGTCAAATAGGGGAGAGGCGTTGTGCCGTGAGGTGTTGCTTTATCTGTTTTTTGAAACCAGGTTTGCTGTTTATTTGTGCAATATGAGATGGAAGGAAGTTCCATGCATTTAGGGCTCTTTATAATACTGTACACTTTCTTGAATTTGTTCTGGATTTGGGGACAATGAAAAGACCCCTGGTGGCATGTCTGGTGAGATAAGTGTGTGTGTCAGAGCTGTGTGTAAGTTGACTCTGCAAACAATTTGATATTTTCAACACATTAATGTTTCTTATAAAAAGAAGAAGTGATGCAGTCAGTCTCTCCTCAACTCTTAGCCAAGAGACACTGGCATGCATAGTATTTATATCAGCACTCTGATTACAATTAAGAGCAAAACGTGTCGCTCTGTTCTGGGCCAGCTGCAGCTTAACTAGGTTTGTCCTTGCAGCACTGGACCACACGACTGTACAATAATCAAGATTAGACTAAACTAGAGCCTGCAGAACTTGCTTTTTGGAGTGTGATGTCAAAAAGCAGAGCATATCTTTATTATGGCTAGACCTCTCCCCATCTTTACAACCATTGAATCTATATGTTTTGACCATGACAGTTTACAATCTAAAGTAACACCAAGTAATTGAGTCTCCTCAACTTTTTCAACAGCCACACCATTCATTGCCAGATTCAGCTGAGGTCTAGAACTTAAGGAATGATTTGTTCCAAATACAATGCTCTTAGTTTTAGAGATGTTCAGGACCAGTTTATTACTGGCCACCCATTCCAAAACAGACTGCAAATCTTTGTTAAGGGTTTCAGTGAATTCATTAGCTATGGTTGCTGATGCATAGATGGTTGAATCATAAATATACATGGACACACATGCTTTGTTAAATGCCAGTGGCAGGTCATTGGAAAAATAGAAAAGAGTAAAGGGTGTAGAGAGCTGCCCTGTGGTACACCACACTTTAAATGTTTGACATTAGAGAAGCTTCCATTAAAGAAAACCATTTGAGTTATATTAGATAGATAGCTCTGAATCCACGTTTTTTCAACAACAGGTTGTGGGGCAGCAGGGTAGCCTAGTGGTTAGAGCATTGGACTAGTAACCCAAAGGTTGCAAGTTCAAATCCCCGATCTGACAAGGTACAAGTCTGTTGTTCTGCGCCTGAACAGGCAGTTAACCCACTGTTCCTAGGCCGTCATTGAAAATAAACATGTCAATAATATCAAAGGCTGCACTGAAATATAACAGTACAGCTCCCACAATCTTCTTATTATCAATATCTTTCAACCAGTCATTTGTGTCAGTGCAGTACATGTTGAGTACCCTTCTCTATAAGCATGCTGAAAGTCTGTTGTTAAAACTTCTTACGGCTGAAATCCCGTTAACGGGATTGATATGACAACAGCCAGTGAAAGTGCAGGGCGCCAAATTCAAAACAACAGTAATCTCGTAATCATTAAAATTCCTCAAGCATACAAGTATTTCACCATTTTAAAGAAGCTTGTCGTTAATCCAGCCACAGTGTCTGATTTCAAAAAGGCTTTACGGCGAAAGCACACCAAACGATTATGTTAGGTAAGCACCTAGTCACAGAAAAACCCAGCCATTTTTCCAGCCAAAGAGAGGAGTCACAAAAAGCAGAAATAGAGATAAAATTAATCACTAACCTTTCATGATCTTTATCAGATGACACTCATAGGACTTCATGTTACACAATACATGTATGTTTTGTTCGATAAAGTTCATATTTATTTCCAAAAATCTCAGTTTACATTGGCGCGTTATGTTCAGTAATGTTTTGTTTCCAAAACATCCGGTCATTTTGCAGAGAGCCGCATCAATTTACAGAAATACTCATAATAAACATTGATAAAAAATACAAGTGTTATACATGGAATTATAGATAAACTTCTCCTTAGTTCAACCGCTGTGTCAGATTTCAAAAAAGCTGTACGGTAAAAGCACACCATGCAATAATCTGAGTACAGTGCTCAGGCACCAAAACAAGCCATACAGATACCCGCTATGTTGTGGAGTCAACAAAAGTCAGAAATAGCATTATAAATATTCACTTACCTTTGATGATCTTCATCAGAATGCACTCCCAGGAATCCCAGTTCCACAATAAATGTTTGTTTTGTTCGATAAAGTCCATCATTTATGTCCAAATACCTTCTTTTTGTTTGCGCGTTTAGTTCACAAATCCAAATTCATGAGGCGCAGGCACTTAGTCCAGATGAAAAGTCAAAAAAGTAATATTACAGTTCGTAGAAACATGTCAAATGATGTATAGAATCAATCTTTAGGATGTTTTTTTGTTGTTTTTAAAAATATTTTTTGTGAATTTGACCCCTTTTTCTCCCCAATTTTGTGGTATCCCAATTGTTTAGTAGCTACTATCTTGTCTCATCGCTACAACTCCCGTACGGGCTCGGGGAGACGAAGGTTGAAAGTCATGCGTCCTCCGATACACATCCCAACCAAGCCGCACTGCTTCTTAACACAGCGCGCATCCAACCCGGAAGCCAGTCGCACCAATGTGTCGGAGGAAACACCGTGCACCTGGCAACCTTGGTTAGCACGCACTGCGCCCGGCCCGCCACAGGAGTCGCTGGTGCGCGATGAGACAAGGATATCCCTACCGGCCAAACCCTCCCTAACCCGGACGACGCTAGGCCAATTGTGCGTCGCCCCACGGACCTCCCGGTCGCAGCTGGTTACGACAGAGCCTGGGCGCGAACCCAGAGTCTCTGGCTTTAGGATGTTTTTAACATAAATCTTCAATAATGTTTCAACCGGACAATTCCTTTGTCTTTAGAAATGAGAAGGAACGCAGCTAACTCTCACGGCCCCCAGCCATAAGAAGTTAATTTGTTTACAGAGAAATAGCACTGTATTTGGTCAAACACAATTTTTTCCAACAGTTTGCTAAGAGCTGGCAGCAAGCTTATAGGTCTGCTGTTTGAACCAGTAAAGGCCACTTTACCACTCTTGGGTAGCGGAATTACTTTGGCTTCCCTCCAGGCCTGAGGACAGCCTTTCCTCTAGGCTCAGATTAAAAATATGGCAGATAGTAGTGGCTATAGAGTCAGCTACCATCCTTAGTAGCTTTCCATCTAAGTTGTCAATGCCAGGAGGTTTGTCATTATGGATTGATAACAATAATTTTCCACCTCTCACACACTAACTTTATAGAATTCAAACTTGTAAATGCTTTTCTTTCATTATTTGTTTTTTTTATGCATGAATACAATTGCTCACTGTTTGTTGTTGGCATTTTCTGCCTAAGTCTGCCCACTTTGCCAATGAAATAATCATTAAAATAATTGACAACATCAAATTGGAACTTCCGGCGCCGACAGAGATGGCCGCCTCGCTTCGTGTTCCTAGGAAACTATGCAGTTTTTTGTTTTTTTACGTGTTATTTCTTACATTAGTACCCCAGGTCATCTTAGGTTTCATTACATACAGTCGAGAAGAACTACTGAACATAAGAGCAGCGTCAACTCACCATCAGTACGACCAAGAATATGACTTTCGCGAAGCGGATCCTGTGTTCTGCCTTTCACCCAGGACAACGGAATGGATCCCAGCCGGCGACCCAAAAAAACGACTTCGTAAAAGGGGGAAACGGAGCGGTCTTCTGGTCAGACTCCGGAGACGGGCACATCGTGCACCACTCCCTAGCATTCTTCTCGCCAATGTCCAGTCTCTTGACAACAAGGTTGATGAAATCCGAGCAAGGGTAGCATTCCAGAGGGACATCAGAGACTGTAACGTTCTTTGCTTCACGGAAACATGGCTCACTGGAGAGACGCTATCGGAGTCGGTGCAGCCAACTGGTTTCTCCACGCAATCGCGCAGACAGAAACAAACATCTTTCTGGTAAGAAGAGGGGCGGGGGCGTATGCTTCATGGTTAACGTGATGTGGTGTGATCATAACAACATTACAGGTACTCAAGTCCTTCTGTTCACCTGATTTAGAATTCCTCACAATCAAATGTCGACCACATTATCTACCAAGGGAATTCTCTTCGATTACAATCACAGCCGTATATATTCCCCCCAAGCAGACACATCGATGGCTCTGAACAAACTTTATTTGACTCTTTGCAAACTGGAATCCATTTATCCGGAGGCTGCATTCATTGTAGCTGGGGATTTTAACAAGGCTAATCTGAAAACAAGACTCCCTAAATTTTATCAGCATATCGATTGAGCAACCAGGGCTGGAAAAACCTTGGATCACTGCTATTCTAACTTCCGCGATGCATATAAGGCCCTGCCCCGCCCTCCTTTCGGAAAAGCTGACCACGACTCCATTTAGTTGATTCCTGCCTACAGACAGAAACTAAAACAAGAAGCTCCCGCGCTGAGGTCTGTTCAACACTGGTCCGACCAATCTGATTCCACACTCCAAGACTGCTTCCATCACGTGGACTGGGATATGTTTCGTATTGCGTCAGACAACAACATTGACAAATACACTGATTCAGTGAGCGAGTTCATTAGAACGTGCGTTGAAGATGTCGTTCCCATAGCAACGATTAAAACATTCCCAAACCAGAAACCGTGGATTGATGGCAGCATTCGCGTGAAACTGAAAGCCCGAACCACTGCTTTTAATCAGGGCAAGGTGACCGGAAACATGACCGAATACAAACAGTGTAACTATTCCCTCCGCAAGGCAACCAAACAAGCTAAGCGTCAGTATAGAGACAAAGTAGAATCTCAATTCAACGGCTCAGACACAAGAGGTATGTGGCGGGGTCTACAGTCAATCACGGATTACAAAAAGAAAACCAGCCCAGTAACGGACCAGGATGTCTTGCTCCCAGGCAGACTAAATAACTTTTTTGCCCACTTTGAGGACAATACAGTGCCACTGACACCGCCCGCAACTAAAACATGCGGACTCTACTTCACTGCAGCCGACGTGAGGAAAACATTTAAACGTGTCAACCCTCGCAAGGCTGCAGGCCCAGACGGCATCCCCAGCCGCGCCCTCAGAGCATGCACAGACCAGCTGGCTGGTGTGTTTACGGACATATTCAATCAATCCCTATCCCAGTCTGTTGTTCCCACATGCTTCAAAAGGGCCACCATTGTTCCTGTTCCCAAGAAAGCTAAGGTAACTGAGCTAAACGACTACCGCCCCGTAGCACTCACTTCCGTCATCATGAAGTGCTTTGAGAGACTAGGCAAGGACCATATCACCTCCACCCTACCTGACACCCTAGACCCACTCCAATTTGCTTACCGCCCAAATAGGTCCACAGACGATGCAATCTCAACCACACTGCACACTGTCCTAACCCATCTGGACAAGAGGAATACCTATGTGAGAATGCTGTTCATCGACTACAGCTCGGCATTTAACACCATAGTGCCCTCCAAGCTCGTCATCAAGCTCGAGACCCTGGGTCTCGACCCCGCCCTGTGCAACTGGGTACTGGACTTCCTGACGGGCCGCCCTCAGGTGGTGAGGGTAGGCAACAACATTTCCACCCCGCTGATCCTCAACACTGGGGCCCCACAAGGGTGCGTTCTGAGCCCTCTCCTGTACTCTCTGTTCACCCACGACTGCGTGGCCACGCACGCCTCCAACTCAATCATCAAGTTTGCGGACGACACAACAGTGGTAGGCTTGATTACCAACAACGACGAGACGGCCTACAGGGAGGAGGTGAGGGCCCTCGGAGTGTGGTGTCAGGAAAATAACCTCACACTCAACGTCAACAAAACTAAGGAGATGATTGTGGACTTCAGGAAACAGCAGAGGGAACACCCCCCAATCCACATTGATGGAACAGTAGTGGAGAGGGTAGTAAGTTTTAAGTTCCTCGGCATACACATCACAGGCAAACTGAATTGGTCCACCCACACAGACAGCATCGTGAAGAAGGCGCAGAAGCGCCTCTTCAACCTCAGGAGGCTGAAGAAATTTGGCTTGTCACCAAAAGCACTCACAAACTTCTACAGATGCTGTATCACCGCCTGGTACGGCAACTGCTCCGCCCACAACCGTAAGGCTCTCCAGAGGGTAGTGAGGTCAGCACAACGCATCACCGGGGGCAAACTACCTGCCCTCCAGGACACCTACACCACCCGATGTCACAGGAAGGCCATAAAGATCATCAAGGACAACAACCACCCGAGCCACTGCCTGTTCACCCCACTATCATCCAGAAGGCGAGGTCAGTACAGGTGCATCAAAGCTGGGACCGAGAGACTGAAAAACAGCTTCTATCTCAAGGCCATTAGACTGTTAAACAGCCACCACTAACCTTGAGTGGCTGCTGCCAACACGCTGACTCAACTCCAGCCACTTTAATAATGGGAATTGATGGGAAATTATGTAAAATATATCACTAGCCACTTTAAACAATGCTACCTAATATAATGTTTACATACCCTACATTATTCATCTCATATGTATACGTATATACTGTACTCTATATCATCTACTGCATCTTTATGTAATACATGTATCACTAGCCACTTTAACTATGCCACTTTGTTTACATACCCATCTCATATGTATATACTGCACTCAATACCATCTACTGTATCTTGCCTATGCCGCTCTGTACCATCACTCACTCATATATCTTTATGTACATATTCTTTATCCCCTTACACTTGTGTCTATAAGGTAGTTGTTTTGGAATTGATAGCTAGATTACTTATTGGTTATTACTGCATTGTCGGAACTAGAAGCACAAGCATTTCGCTACACTCGCATTAACATCTGCTAACCATGTGTATGTGACAAATAAAATTTGATTTGATTTGATTTGATTCTGGTTGGGGTATGTACGTACAGTCACTGTGGGGACGTGGTGTACTCCTCAATGCCATCGGAAGAATCCCGGAACATATTCCAGTCTGTGCTAGCAAAACAGTCCTGTATCTTAGCATCTGCGTCATCTGACCACTTTTTATTGACCGATTTAAGTTTCCCTGCATTAAAGTCTCCGGCCACTAAGAGCACCGCCTCTGGATGAGCGTTTTCCTGTTGCTTATGGCCACATACAGCTCATTGAGTGCGGTCTTAGTGCCAGCATCGGTTTGTGGTGGTAAATAGATAGCTACGAAGAATTTAGATGAAAACTCTCTTGGTAATGTAGTCTACAGCTTATTATGAGATACTCTACCTCAGACGAGTAAAACCTATTCGATTTTGTGCACCAGCTGTTGTTTACAAATATACCCAGACCGCCACTCCTGGTCTTACGGGAGGCGACTGTTCTATCTTACCGATGCAGCATAAAACCCACCAGCTGTATGTTATTCATGTTGTCGTTCAGCCACGACTCGTAAAACATAAGATATTACAGTTTTTAATGTCCCATTGTTAGGATATATGTGATCGTAGTTCGTCTATTTGTTATCCAATGATTGTACGTTGGCTAATAGGACGAGGATGATGGTAAAAGCAGATTACCCACTCGCCGTCAGATCCTTACAAGGCACCCCGAACTACGTCCCCGATATCTCCTGCAAATGACAGGGATGAGGGCCTTGTTGGGTGTCTGAAATAAATTGTTTGCATCCGACTCGTTAAAGAAAAAATATTTTTCCACTACGGGGTGAGTAATCTCTGTCCTGATATCTAGAAGCTCTTTGGTCATAAGAGACGGTGGCAGAAACATTATGTACAAAATAGTATGCCATACAAATAAGATGGTAAGAGTGCAAATGACTCAAAGGAGGCTGGTGGGAGGAGCTATTTGAGGAAAAGCTCATTATAATGTCTGGAATGGAATGAATGGAACGTTATCAAACATAATGAAACCACATGTTTGACTCTGTTCCTTTTATCAATTAAATGTATTTATAAAGCCCCTTTTACATCAGCAGATGTCACAAAGTGCCATACAGAAACCCAGCCTAAAACCCCAAACAGCAAGCAATGGAGATGTACCTGTAGAAGCATTCTAGCTATTACAATGAGCCTGTCCTTTTATAGCTCCTCCCACCAGCCTCCTCTGGGTCATTTGCACTCTTACCTTCTACTCGGTACAGATAAAGGGGGTTCCTTACGTCTTCTCTTGATTTTTCCTTTGCTGCCGCTTGCTCTTTGGAAGACTAAGCCGGGTTGATGTAAAGCACTCGGACAATCGCTGTTGTCAAAAGGGCTATATAACTAATATCTGTTTTCATTAATTTTGATGTGTTGCACCAATGCATCATTTGTGGGATTTTCTCTTTTTCTATTATTTTCACTATAAACATCTCAAAATTAGCTTTATTGTTATCTTGATTGTTATTGCAATCATAAAGGAGAATTGTGAATAGCTCTAAAATGGAAATGTTCTCTTCTGAATTATAATTTGAGGAGTGGTGAATGACATTTGTTGTGGAAATTTCCTGTATTACCAAATCATGAGGGAGCAAACCACACACAAGTCAGAGTTATCATAAAGTCCATCTTTAATTATATGAGCTTCACCATAGCCCTGTGACTCTCAGATCAATTCAGTGTCTATAAATGAATTCTCTGAGAGTGCTTACAAAACAGTCCTTAGTATCATTTATAGCCAAGACACACCCATCAAAACTCACATGACGAATAACAGATCTTAGGAACATTATACAAATAACCTTTTACCAGAGAGAGGAGTATCCCATAATTTATAGCATTAGCTATAAATTACCGTTCAGTTTGGTCTCCTAAACCAAAGCTCTTATCTTGTTCTTGGTAACACTTAGAACCAAAAACATTTACCTCATCCAATGGCATATATCAAATACACCCCCTCCTGGACAAGCTTACAGAGAGACGTGACTGGCACACAGACATTGTGGAGCCACCTAATTGGTTCCCCATTAATCACGCCATCCCTTCACATGGTTTAGGAATAGTTTACAGACACATTCACAGATAAGACTCACCCGACCTCTCCCCTCTCTGGGCCAAAGTAACTTTCCCACATAAGCACGCTTATGAGAATGAATAAAACATCTTATTTATAAATGTTACCTAAAGAATTCTGATTCTGCCACGACACATTTCACATTCACATTACTGAGTACCACTCTCCATATTTTCAGTCATAGTGGTGGCTACATCATTAAGGAATGGGGAGTTTTTCAGGATAAACCTGATTCAGTCTGCTTACCACCAGACACTGGGAGATTAATTCACCTTGCAGCAGGACAATAACCTAAAACACAAGGCCAAATCTACATTGGAGTTGTTTACCAAGAAGACAGTGAATGCTCCTAAATGGCCGAGTTACAGTTTTTACTTAAATCTTCTTGGCAAGACCTGAAAATGGTTGATCATCAACCAATTTGACAGAGCTTGAATTTTGAAAAGAATAATGGGAAAATGTTGCACAATCCAGGTGTGGAAAGCTCTTAGAGACGTACCCAGAATGACTCAAAGCTGTAATCGCTGGCGAAGATGCTTCTACAAAGTATTGACTCATGGTGTGAATACTTATGAGATGAGATATTTCTGTATTTTACTTTCAATACATTTTCTAAAGTTTCTAGCAAAACTTATTGCAGGAAATTAACAATAAACTGTCATTTTTATCTTACTGGGGTCAAGAGGTTAACTTAGGGACCACAAAAGGCTAGGGGTGGCTCTGACTGCATATGAATGATCCAGTGCCCCCCTTGCGGCAATCAATGTAATTTTGGAAATTATGGATCTCTATGGCAAGACGCATCATCCACCCAAGTTATTGCACGTGACTAATTTACATACAGTTGATTACTATAGTACCCCCCTTGGGGCAAGCAGTGTAATTTGGTAAATACAGAATCTCTATGGCAAGATTTAATTATTGATTTATTTTATTTAACCTTTATTTAATAAGGCAAGTCAGTTAAGAACAAATTCCTATTAACAATGATGGCCTACCAAAATTCAAAATGCATCCTGCTGGGACGGGGACTGGGATAAACAAAAAAAAAGTAGGACAAAACACACATCACGACAAGAGAGAGACCTAAGACAACAACACAGCATGGTAGCAACACAACATGGCAGCAGCACAACATGGTAGCAGCACAACATGGTACAAACATTATTGGGCACAGAACAAATGGCAAGAAGATGCATCATTCACTTAAGTTTCGTAAAAATCAGGCCAGTGGTGTCTGAGATATTGCGTGGGTTAGCTAGACTCCTATCCCTGAGCATCTGTGCCAAATTTCATCACTCTGAGTCAAACACATCAAGAGATATAAACAATGTGCCTGTTATAGTGACACAGTGTGGTTTGCATGACTGTTTTTGCATATGTTGAGTCTTAATCTTGGTTGCCCAGAAGTAACATTTTGGCAAATGTTTCTGGGGGGAATGACGTTAACCACTGAACCACCAACACTATTTGGAATGACGGAAACTCCCCGCCAACAACCATATTATAATAATTTTCTGTAGTCGCAAACTCCGGCACTGAGAATTCCCAGAAAATAGTCCTAATTTAAACCCTTCCTGACTATTTTAGCCGTATCAGTTTCTATTCAGGGTTCATCGTCGTCTTTGTCTGAGTCAGACTTTGGGCGCCTCTCTTCATTTCCCTTTGTTCTCAGCTCTCTCCCTCGCCTCGGCTAACCATATCCTAGCTGCATTTAGCCCCTCTGCCCGTTGTTTATCTGCCTTGTCTCCACTAACCCTATTTATTTGTTTAATCATTGATTCCATTTTTTCTTTATTGAAACGTTCATCAAATTCGTACTTACTCCTCCATGTCTGGCTAAAATAGGTGTTACTCTTATCTTCTTCCTGCATATATTTCTCATCTCCCGTTAATTTCGGGACCTCCTCTGAGGATTTACTACTCATGTTTAATAAATCCTTGCCGCTCGTAGTAGCTATGGTATTTATCACTATCTATGTGTATATATTTCTATGATCTATGTATGTGCTGTTTACCATTACCTAGTCACTATGGTTGTTCTACTGCCTGACTATGTGTGTGTCTCTTTAATGCTTACAATCTATGTGTATGGATATCTATTTGTGTTTTCTCCTTTTTGGAAACCTTATCCATAGCTTTGACTGTCGATCGGATATTCTGTCTTACCTATACAACTATAAGCCCAGGGGTCGTAAATCCCTAGTTAACATCTTATTTCAGGTTCTGTCGGAGGGCTTTTAAAGTACACTAATATCTCGTATCTCACTCCACTACTTTAGGTTTCCCTCTCTCCTGGAACCTCTTGTCTATAGATTTGGCTTTTATCCCATTCCTCTAGATTTTGGCTTCCCTCTCCTCCTCATTTTGACTTTATTTCAGTACTGTTTGTTGAATCGGAACGATGGTCAATTCTCCCAGAGTTTAATTGACCATTCAAGTTATCTTGTACACCTTCCTGTCTCCCCAAGCCTAATCCTATGGGTTATCCTATTTGTACAAGATCACCGTTCTATCTCCCAGCACCTATTTAATATCCCCTCTTAATCTCGGGCGAACATGCCTCTCATGATTAAGTTTATTTTATTTATGGTAGTGCACGTTACCTCAGGTCATTTCAGACCTGCCAGTGTATATTGGTCATACAAAACCCAGTGTACTGTATATTGGTCATACAAAACCCAGTGTATATTGGTCACACAAAACCATGTGGGGATAGTGAAGCTCCCATTATTGATCAATTCTAAAAATTTTAGAACATCATATCAAAGATAACTTAAATCATTCCCCCCAGAATTGAGAATATAGGCTACTGACCTTGTCGCCGACTGGGAAAAGCAATGATTGTTGGATCTAGTCACCGTCCCTGTCAGTCTGGGGTGTATACCGGCCTGTTCTTTAACCTCAATTCAGAGGCCAGGTCTTAAAATAACGGCACTAGACCCGCTCGTGCACGATTTTCGGCGTACGACCTTCAGATGACAGAGATGGGTATTTAGATCCGGCTCGAAGGACCAATTGATAGAGGAATTAAATTCCTATATGTTTAATACCCAATTAAATTAATACACTTAGCCCATTTCTAAGGATTTGTAAGAAACTTATTTGCATAAAATGGGCGGAGACCAGTCTCAAAATCAAGCACTAGCGTTTACTCTCGAGAGTACTGAACATGATACATTTTACAACAGGTTATAAACTGAAAATGATGTCATTAGGTTTCAAACTGCCCCATCCCTCCTCCACTCCGGTACAATGGCAGTATAGTTCTTAAGCCTTCCTACATCGTCTCTCACCAATTTAGATAATTTATGACCAAGCCAAGGTCTTCCTGTGTAGATAAGCATTCTAGCAAGTCTGACGATAAGTTCATTAGTTTCTACCAAGGAACAGACAGTCATTGTTCTAATTCTTGATTATAATTACACACATTATATTCAGTACTAGGATTAAAATAAAATTCTTACATCTATACAGTAACATAATAGTATTCTGATTAGTCAGTCCTGATTGAAATGTATACATAATTTGTCATTATTGATTAAAAAAATCCCTTAACAGCAACCAACGTTAATATTCTCTTTTCCTCATCCTCGATTTGAACGTCAAAATGACATGTCAATCAGCATCAAACTGCCAGAAGCGAATTACATTTTGGGGTTGCACCTAGCCAGAGGGTTGTCCGGGGTGGCACTGGACACCCCTGACACCTGAATGCCACCCCGGATACCCCTCTGGCTCCGCACCTGTTGTGATACGGCCTGGATTCAAACAAGGGTGTCTGTAGTGATGCATCTAGCACTGAGATGCAGTGCCTTAGACCGCTGCGCCACTCGGGAGTCCTAGAGATGTAAATAAATGGTGTTTCTTTAAGAAGATGGACCTAGCTGACATGGACTGTTTCCTCACCTTATTCTCCTTGTGGTTATCCATGGTGGTTGGTTATTTACCTGGTAACAACAAGTGAAAACGAAACAAGAACTGAAGCACTCCTTGTCTTAGTCAATTAGCGACTGAACTAAATGGTGTTTCTTTGAAAAGATGGGCGTGTCTGATATGAAACATACATACAAGGGGAAAGAATCCACAGACACAGAGGCTGATTATCTTTCTGCACATCTCTTTATTTACAATGCTGGTTGCCATGGTTAACACAAACACAGGACATTAAGTTCTACCTGAATTGACTCAGAATAGTGACATTAGTAGTCCTACAGAGAGGTCAAACAGGTGTGTGTGTTAGTCAAATTACCCAGTGTCCACAGCAACACCATTGATGATTCTCTACTCCCAGTGTACGTGGTGTACTATGGTCTTAGCCCCCCCTCCCCCATTACCATTATTTACCATGACTTCTTTATGAAAAGTCATCTGACCATCGAGTCTTGAAGTGTTAATACTTTCTGGGTCTTGTCAGAGCTGGACATTAAAACTGGTTCTTCCCTCATTGAAATGGTGAAAAAAAGAACACACAGCTTTCACTTTCAATGAAGACTAAATGAATAAATGTTTAGAGAGTTAATGTATGATTTAATATGGCCTGTATCTCTGTATTACAGCACGTCAAATAAAGATGAGTGGAAACAGGAAGTGTGACTTCTTTCCCTAATGTGGACATTGGAGACATGCCTCTGATCATTCTCCTGTATAGATACTGTTCCTGTAATAGTGGAGACATGACTCTGATCATTCTCCTGTTTAGATACTGTTCCTGTAATAGTGGAGACATGCCTCTGATCATTCCCCTGTATAGATACTGTTCCTGTAATAGTGGCTTTTAGACTGGTCCTGTTACTGCTATGAATTGAATGTCACATTTCATATTTATCTTATCACCAGTTAGCAGAGTACCTTCCACGATGGGAGAAAATGAATTTCTCTACACAAATGGAACACCTGGACCAAATGCCCTGTATAAATTCTTGCACTTGATGTAGGAAACATTGTATGATCTATTGACAGTGAATGAATGCATTGATACATGCCTCTAACCACATAGAACATCTACAGACTGTGCATGGTGTCTGGGTAAAGAACAACACCTGATGGAACTACGGAAACTACACTGAAAAAAAATATAAACGCAGCATGCAACAATTTCAAATATTTACTGAGTTACAGTCCATATAAGGACATCGGTCATTTGAAGTACATTTCTTTTTTCCTAATCTATAGGTTTCACATGACTGGGAATACAGATGCTGTATGTGAAAGGGGGGTGACTAACTTTCTCATTCATCATTATTAACAATTAATTTATGATTATTCATAATCATGGTCGCATCCACATGAATGTAGAAGTGTTCAGAAATATCTATTCCTACTGACAATATAAGTGAAGTGACTCCAAAATGACAAGACATTATTCACCATTCAGTTTATATTGGGAAAAACATTCTAAAACACGAACAAAACAAGCTGCAAATGCATTCAACAAGTTACTAGAATGACAAACCTTATGGAATCAATCACTGCACGAAAGAATATGGGAGCAAATACTAAAGGTGAGATTGGCTATAAGACCAACAAAGTCCCCTGTCCCTGAGGTGAAGAGAACCCCTCCAGTCTATGGGTCTGGTCCCCTGACCAGGATGGAAACTAACCCCTCCAGTCTATGGGTCTGGTCCCCTGACCAGGATGGAAACTAACCCCTCCAGTCTATGGGTCTGGTCCCCTGACCAGGATGGAAAGTAACCCCTCCAGTCTATGGGTCTGGTCCCCTGGCCAGGATGGAAACTAACCCCTCCAGTCTATGGGTCTGGTCCCCTGACCAGGATGGATACGAACCCCTCCAGTCTATGGGTCTGGTCCCCTGGCCAGGGCCAGATATTAGGTAAGGGTGAAATCAATACCTCCACTCTTTCAGGTTGTTGAGGTCACATGAAGTACATGGTCCTCGCCTGCAAAGAGGACAACATCCAAGAAGTACTAGAAGTATGTGATCAGACAGAGAAAAAAAGAGGACATTGTCCAAGAGGTATTAGAAGTCTGTGATCCTCTACCACATATCTACAACACCAAATCCATGTGTATGTGTGTGTTTACAGCATCATACAATAGTAGAAACAGAATTATTAGTCAGTGTGTGTTTACAGCATCATACAGTAGCAGTAACAGAATGATTAGTGAGTGTGTTTACAGCATCATACAGTAGCAGTAACATAATGATTAGTGAGTGTGTGTTTACAGCATCATACAATAGTAGAAACAGAATGATTAGTGAGTGTGTGTTTACAGCATCATACAGTAGTAGAAACAGAATGATTAGTGAGTGTGTGTTTACAGCATCATACAATAGTAGAAACAGAATGATTAGTGAGTGTGTGTTTACAGCATCATACAGTAGTAGTAACAGAATGATTAGTGAGTGTGTGTTTACAGCATCATACAGTAGTAGTAGCAGAATGATTAGTGTGTGTGTGTTTACAGCATCATACAGTAGTAGTAACAGAATTAGTGAGTGCGTGTCAGATAAAAGATTCTTCTTCAACTGAACATGACCCATTTCTATGTACTGAACACAACCCCTATTACTGTCCTGTCATATTGTGATCAATATTAAAACATTTCCACCTCTCTTCTTCCATCTATTACTGTACTGTCATATTGTGATCAGTATTATAACATTTCCACCTCTCTTCTTCCATCTGGTTGATTAACCTTTATTAGTCACATCTGTCATATTGTTTCATTCAGTTGAATTGAGTTTATGCAGGAACAAGACTGTTGTGTCAAGAATTTGAAAAATAAACATTCTACAATATTTACAAACACCAAGAAGCCCAATAACAACAAGATCAATGATTTGCAAATGAAACCAGTTTTTACAATACAGTGTGGTGATTCATTCTATTAATAAATTACAATAGTTGACAATGTCTGTCAACTTCAATGGTGTTTAATTCATTAATATTTACAATCATATTTTTACACACTAGAGAGATATTCTACATTGTTGCTCCAGTGTGTCTTACTGAACATGACCCTGATTAGAGTGAAACATCATGTTCTGTTTGACACAGGGACCAACTGGCACAGGGACCAACTGGCACAGGGACCAACTGGCACAGGGACCAACTGGCACAGGGACCAACTGGCACAGGGACCAACTGGCACAGGGACCAACTGACACAGGGACCAACTGACACAGGGACCAACTGACACAGGGACCAACTGACACAGGGACACTGAGGAGTCATCCCAAACATACAACACTGGAAAGAGGGACTCAGTGAATGTGGAGGTGAATGTGTACAGGTGGGTCAGTGTGTCAGAGGAGGCTCTATAGAAGGACAGAGTGCCAGCTGGCCAGTCCAGATACTACACTCCTACTCTGTGGGAGCTGGAGGAGGGGACGTCTATGGTAATGCGTTTATTATTGTGCCAGGCAGTGTAACGGTTGTCAGAGCAGACCAGACTCCAGGACTTGTCATTGGCTCCAAGCCTACAGTCATTAACCCTTCCTCTCCTGCTGATTCCTTTATATGTCACTCCTATATCAGCACCTATCCCACTCCACTCTACCTCCCAGTAACAGCGCCCAGTCAGACCCTCTCTACACAGCACCTGGTACCAGTCCTCAAATCTCTCTGGGTGATCAGGATACGACTGCTTCTCTCTCCTGCATTGTCACCTTTCTGTTCTCCTCAGACAGAGAGAGGAGTCTGTTTACTGTGTTTGGGTCCAGTGTGAGATCACAGACATCTGATGGATGAAACCAGACACAATATTAGAAATCATCATCATTCACATTAGAATGTTAACTCACTTGTCACTAAATCATGTAATGTAGATGTTTCTAGGTATCAAAAGGAGAAGTTAAGGTAACTTGAGATTTGATGAATGATCATATGTTATACTGTATGGTAATATAAAACACACATATTCCCATTAATTAAACACACACACACACACACACACGAACATAAACACACATTTCTAATGTAACAAGAACACACAACACACACACACATTGTCAAGGCAACTCTTTGTAAACTTTGGTGTCCCTGATTTCGGCTTCTGTAGAACTACAGCTGACATTTAATATGACCAACCAACCAAAGTAGGTAATGATGGTGGTCTTTGACTTTGACTTAACTTGAATTAAGACTTATTCTTAGTCATATTCTTCACAGCAGTCAACACTCACATTTTCTAATCCCAGGTTTCATTGTGTTCTCTCCACCATGTTCCACACTGTAGCGGTAAGCAGAAGAACAGACAGTCATTGAGGGATACACACACACATACTAGACACACACACACACACACACTGGACACACTGGAAACACACAAACACACTGGAAACACACACACAGGACACATACACACACACACACACACACCTTTGTCCATGTGGCAGTAAGAATGTTTGTCTTAACTAGCCTGATAAGTCAAACATGTCTTATATGAACATTGACATAAACTCTCTACATACTTGAGTTTCTCCAGTCTGCAGTGTGGATTCTCCAGTCCAGAAGAGAGCAGTCTGACTCCTGAGTCTCCTGGGTGATTGTAGCTCAGGTCCAGCTCTCTCAGGTGTGAGGGGTTGGACCTCAGAGCTGAGACCAGAGAAGCACAGCCTTCCTCTGTGACTAGACAGCCTGACAGCCTGCAAAGAGTCAAATCATATTAAAATCACACTGCTATTCTTTGGTGGTGAAAATAGTGGCAATATATTTTTTCAACATATTCAGATACATCAGTGTCCTGAAACCTGCAATTTCTATTCATAAATTGTATCATTACTATAAATGACAAATTATCAAAGTATTGCTGTATAGAGAAAAATGTATAGTACAAATTTGAGTAGACTGCCTAGACCAGTTTATAAAGCAGTATCAGTCAAAAGACAGACAGTGAGGTATCAGATTTAGATTGTATTGAGTATACAGTCCACACCATAACTATTTTGACAGTGAAGCTAACATTTTAAATGTGGCTCTATTCTCCAACATTTTGGATTTGAGATCAAATGTTTTATACGAGGTGACAGTATATAATGTCACCTTTTATTTAAGGATATTGTTTGTGTGTCCATTGTTGACTTTTTAATTTTTTAAAATTTAACTAGGCAAGTCAGTTATTAGAAAACAAATTCTTATTTCCAATGACGGCCTACCCCGGCCAAACCCGGATGACGCTGGGCCAATTATGTGCCGACATTGGGACTCCCAATACCAGATGTGGATTCAAACCAGGGACTGTGTGGAATTCATCTAAATTGAGCAGTGGTGTAAAGTTCTTAAGTAAAAATATTACTTGGGTAAAAGTACTACTTGGGTAAAAATTATTTCAAGTAATACTTACTTTACTATTTTTATTTTTGACAACTTTTACTTTTACTTGACTACATTCCTAAAGAAAATAATGTACTTTTTACTCCATACATTTTCCCTGACACCCAAAAGTACATTTTGAATGTTTAGCAGGACAGAAAATGCTCCAATTCACACACTTATCAAGAGAACATCCCTGGTCCTCCCTACTGCATCTTATCTGGCAGACTCACTAAACAGAGAACATCCCTGGTCATCCCTACTGCCTCGGACCTGGAGGACTCACTAAACAGAGAACATCCCTACTGCATCTTATCTGGCAGACTCACTAAACAGAGAACATCCCTGGTTCCTCCCTACTGCCTCTGATCTGGAGGACTCACTAAACAGAGAACATCCCTGGTCCTCCCTACTGCCTCTGATCTGGAGGACTCACTAAACAGAGAACATCCCTGGTCATCCCTACTGCCTCTGATCTGGAGGACATATTCAACACAAATGCTTTGTTTTTAAATGATGTCTGAGTGTTTGAGTGTGACCTTGGCTATCCATAAATTATAATAAGAAAATTGTGCTGTCTGGTTTGCTTAATATAAGGACTTTGAAATTATTTATACTTTTTTTGATACCATAATACATTTTTTCCAATTACTTAAAACATTGTTTCACCTTTATTTAACTTAGCAAGTCAGTTAAGAACAAATTCTATTTTACAATGACGGCCTACCAGGAACAGTGGGTTAACTGAAATCACTTAGAATGTAAGTGTTGCCACCCTGGGATCACTACTCACTACTCAGAAAGCACCCTGGGATCACTACTCACTACTCATAAAGCACCCTGGGATCACTCACTTCTCATAAAGCACCCTGGGATCACTCACTTCTCATAAAGCACCCTGGGATCACTCACTTCTCATAAAGCACCCTGGGATCACTCACTACTCATAAAGCACCCTGGGATCACTCACTACTCATAAAGCACCCTGGGATCACTCACTACTCATAAAGCACCCTGGGATCACTCACTACTCATAAAGCACCCTGGGATCACTCACTACTCATAAAGCACCCTGGGATCACTCACTACTCATAAAGCACCCTGGGATCACTCACTACTCATAAAGCACCCTGGGATCACTCACTACTCATAAAGCACCCTGGGATCACTCACTACTCATAAAGCACCCTGGGATCACTCACTACTCATAAAGCACATGTACAACTTTTACTAATAAAAAACTAAAAACATACCGTCAAATACTGTCATACCGTCCACATACTTTGGCCATGTCGCCCAAACTTAGTCTGTGTGTGTTCTTTGAGTGATACACATGCACACTGGATACACACAGACACAGGAAACACACACACAAACACAGGGCATACACACATGACACACACACACACACACAGTGGAGACACACGCAAAACACACACAGTTCAAAATGCTGGAGCATAGCACCAAATGTAAAACTGTAAGTTTCACTGTCCAAACACATATGGTGTGGACTATGTGTGTCTGGTAAACACATGTGGATCTGGTGAACAGTTTTCACTTGTTGACCAACTACAAGAATACTGACCTCAGAGTCTCCAGTTTACAGTGGGGATTCCCCAGTCCAGCAGAGAGCAGCTTCAGTCCTGAATCCTTCAGGTCATTGTTACTCAGATCCAGCTCTCTCAGGGGTGAGGCGTTTGAACTGAGAACTGAGGCCAACACTTTACAGGATGTGTCTGTGAGTTTACAGACAGTGAGTCTGCCAACACAGAAGAAATACAATGACAGACAGGTTGTATTAAAATGTTACACTGTAACCTGTGCGCAAATAATGTGCTGGGTTTGACCTCAGAGCTGAGACCAGAGAAGCACAGCCTTCCTCTGTGACTAGACAGCCTGACAGCCTGCAAAGAGTCAAATCATATTAAAATCACATTGCTATTCTTTGGTGGTGAAAATAGTGGCAGTATATTCTTTCAAAATGTTCAGATATATCAGTGTCCTGAAACCTTCCATATCTATTTATAAATTAATGTATCATTATTATAAATTATCATAATATTACTTGTAGAGAGAAAAATGTTTATGTTTAGTACGAATATTTGACTAGACTGACCAGACCAGTTTAAAAATCAGTATCAGTCAAAAGACAGACCGTGAGGTGTCAGATTTAGATTGTATTGAGCATACAGTTCACACCATATCTATTTTGACAGTGAAGCTAACATTTTAAATGTGTCTCTATACTATAACATTTTGGATTTGAGATCAAATGTTTCATATGAGGTGACAGTATAAAATGTCACCTTTTATTTGAGGGTATTTTCATAGATACAGTGCCTTGCAAAATTATTTTTCCCACTTGGCGTTTTTCCTATTTTGTTGCATTACATGTCATTTAAATTGATTTTTATTTGGATTTCATGTAATGGACAAACACAAAATAGTCCAAATTGGTGAAGAGAGAAGAAGAAAAAAAAATCTATTAAAAACAGAAAAGTGGTGCGTGCATATATGTATTCACCCCCTTTGCTATGATCTTTGATCTGGTGCAACCAATTACCTTCAGAAGTCATATAATTAGTTAAAGTCCACTTGTGTGCAATCTAAGTGTCACATGATCTCAGTACATTTACACCTGTTCTGAAAGGCCCCAGAGTCTACAACACCACTAAGCAAGGGGCACCACCAAGCAAGCGGCACCACCAAGCAAGCGGCACCACCAAGCACCACCAAGCGGGCACCACCAAGCAAGGGGCACCACCAAGCAAGCGGCACCACCAAGCAAGGGGCACCACCAAGCAAGGGGCACCACCAAGCAAGGGGCACCACCAAGCAAGGGGCACCACCAAGCAAGGGGCACCACCAAGCAAGGGGCACCACCAAGCAAGGGGCACCACCAAGCAAGGGGCACCACCAAGCAAGGGGCACCACCAAGCAGCACCAAGAAGACCAAGGAGCTCTCCAAACAGGTAAGGGACAAAGTTGTGGAGATGTACAGATCAGGGTTGGGTTATGAAAACAACAAAGACACCAAAGATAACCCTGAAGGAGCTGCAAAGCTCCACAGTGGAGATTGGAGTACCTGTCCATAGGACCACTTTAAGCCGTATACTCCACAGAGCCGGGCTTTACAGAAAAGTGGCCTGGAAAAAGCGATTGCTGAAAGAAAAAAAATAAGCAAACACATTTGGTGTTCGCCAAAAGGCATGTGGGAGACTCCCCAAACATATGGAAGAAAGTACTCTGGTCAGATGAGACAGAAATTGAGCCTTTTGGCCATCAAGGGAAACGCTATCATCCCGAGAACAACATCCCCACAGTGAAGCATGGTGGTGGCTGCATCATGCTGTGGAGATTTATTTAATCAGCAGGGACTGGGAAACTGGTCAGAATTGAAGGAATGATGAGATGGCGCTAAATACAGGGAAATTCTTGAGGGAAACCTGTTTCAGTCTTCCAGAGATTTGAGACTAGGATGAAGGTTCACCTTCCAGCAGGACAATGACCTAAGCATACTGCTTAAGCAACACTCGAGAGGTTTAAGGGGAAACAATTAAATATCTTGGAATGGCCTAGTCAAAGCCCAGACCTCAATCCAATTGAGAATCTGTGGTATGACTTAAGGATTGTTGTACACCAGCAGAACCCATCCAACTTTTTTTTTTTTTGTATTTTTTATTTAACTAGGCAAGTCAGTTACAAACAAATTCTTATTTACAATGGCAGCCTAGGAACAGTGGGTTAACTGCCTTGTTCAGGAGCAGAACGACAGATTTTTACTTTGCCAGCTCCGGGATTTACTCTAGCAACCTTTCGGTTACAGGCCAAAGCTCTAACCACAAGGCTACCTGCTGGTTACAGGCCCAACGCTCTAACCACGAGGTTACCTGCTGGTTACAGGCCCAACGCTCTAACCACAAGGTTACCTGCTGGTTACAGGCCCAACTAGGCTACCTGCCGCTCCAACTTGAAGGAGCTGGAGCAGTTTTACCTTGAAGAATGGGAAAAAATCCCAGTGGCTTGATGTGTCAAGCTTATAGAGACATATCCCAATAGACTTACAGCTGAAATTACTGCAAAAGGTGCCTCTACAAAGTATTGTCTTTGGGGGGTGAATAGTTATGTACGCTCAAGTTTTCAGTTTTTTTGTCTTATTTCTTGTTAGTTTCAGAATCAAAAATATTTAGCATCTTCAAAGTGGTAGGCATGTTGTGTAAATCAAATGATACAACCTCCCCCCAAATAAATGTTTATTATATGTTGTAAGGCAACAAAATAGGAAAAATTCCAAGGGGTGAATACTTTCACAAGATACTGTATCTGTTTCACAATTTAGAAAAATGTAAGCACTTTATGTATCTAGTCCCCCTATTTGAAGAACTCATAAGTATTCTAAACAATTCACTTATAGTGGTGAACACCAACTACAGGAATACTGACCTCAGAGTCTCCAGTTTACAGTGGGGATTCCCCAGTCCAGCAGAGAGCAGCTTCACTCCTGAATCCTTCAGGTCATTGTTACTCAGATCCAGCTCTCTTAGGTGTGAGGGGTTTGACGTCAGAGCTGAGACCAGAGAAGCACAGCCTTCCTCTGTGACTCCACAGCCTGACAGGCTGACAAACAGATCATCATGATTTCACAAACACTGTTCATTTAACGAGTAGTGTTGAAGGACAACGGCAGATGCATTTGGTTTATTTTCTCTAACAACATATATATTCATCTTCCGCATTGTATGGTCATGTTATACTAATGTGAAAATCAATGCATTTCTTCCTGATGATTAGTTCTTATAGGTAATTTGACGTACTCATAGAACAGCTCTGGAGGCTTTGACCACTGGCAGCAGCCTCAGAAGACCTTCCTCTGATCTGGAGTATTTCTTCAGGTCAAACACATCAAGCTCCTTTTCTGAAGTCAGCAACACAAAGACCAGAGCTGACCACTGTGCAGGGGACAGTTCTTCACTGGAGACACTTCCTGATCTCAGGAAGTTTTGGATCTCCTCCACGAGAGAATGGTCATTCAGTTCATTCAGACAGTGGAACAGATTGATGCACCTCTCTGGAGAGGGATTCTCCCTGATCTTCTCCTTGATGTACTTGACTGTTTCTTCATGGCTCTGTGAGTTGATTCTTGTCTTTGTCAGTAGACCTCGTAAGTAATTCTGATTGGACTCCAGTGAGAGGCCCAGAAGGAAGCGGAGGAAAGATCCAGGTTTCCTGTCTCACTTTGTAAGGCTTTATCCACAGCACTCTTATAGAAAGTAACTTCAGTCTTGTCTTTTGTTTGAAGTTTGTCTATTAGATTCTCATTGTTGTTGATGAATGAGAGGAACACATATACAGCAGCCAGACACTCCTGAATGCTCAGATGAACAAAGCATTACACCTTGTCCTGGTACAGCCCACATTCCTCTTTAAAGAGTTGTGTGCACAATCCTGAGTACATGGAGGCTTCATTGATATCAATGTCAGCCACTTTCAGGTCTTCTTCATAGAAAATCAGATTGCCATTCACAAGCTTTTGAAAAGCCAGTTTTCCCAGTGACAGAATGCTTTCTTTATTCCAGTGTGGACCTCTCACTTCCCAAGATACTTTTCATTCTTCTGTTTGGTATGAAACACCACAAGGTGTGTGTACATCTCAGTCAGAGTCTTGGGCATCTCTTTTCTCTTATGTTTCAGCATATGTTCAAGGACTATTGCAGAAATCCAACAGAAGACTGGAATGTGGCACATGATGTGGAGGCTCCTTGATGTCTTTATGTGTGAGATTATTCTGCTGGCCAGGTCCTTATCACTGAATCTCTTCCTGAAGTACTCCTCCTTCTGTGGGTCATTGAACCCTCGTACCTCTGTCACCTGGTCAACACACACTGAAGGGACCTTATTGTCTGCTGCAGGTTGGGTTGTTATCCAGATGAGAGCAGAGGGAAGCAGATTTCCCTTGATGAGATTTGTCAGCAGAACATCCACTGAGGTTGACTCTGTGACGTCCCAACAGATCTTGTTCTTCTGGAAGTCTAGGGGCAGTCGGCACTCATCTAGACCATCAAAGATGAACAGAACTTTGTACTTGTTGTAGTTGGAGATTCCTGATTGTTTGGTTTCCATTGAGAAGTGATTGAGAAGTTTAATGAAAGTGTGTTTGTCCTCTTTCATCAAATTCAGCTCCCGAAAAGGGAATGAAAATACAAATTGGACATCCTGATTTTCTTTTCCTTCAGCCCAATCCAGAATGAACTTCTGCACAGAGACTGTTTTTCCAATGCCAGCGACTCCCTTCGTCAGCACAGTTCTGATAAGGTTGTCTTGTCCAGTTAAGGGTTTGAAGATGTCGTTACATTTGATTGGAGTCTCTGGTCTTGCTTGTTTCCTGGTTGTTGTCTCAATCTGTCTCAGCTCATGTTCATTATTGACCTCTCCTGTTCCACCCTCTGTGATGTAGAGCTCTGTGTAGATCTTATTGAGAAGTGTTGGGTTTCCTTGTTTAGCGATCCCCTCAAATACACATTGAAACTTCTTCTTGAGATTAGATTTGAGTTCACGTTGGCAAATCACAGCAAGCTCATCTGAATCTAGAAATAAAACAGAGAATATTAACATTACGTCTGTTTTAATGACTACAGTATTGTAGGACTGTTATAAAGTTTTAAATGATAATAATTTATTATCTTTAACTGACTGTATAAATGTGTAAATGTTTTCATAATGCATTACAGACTGGTGTGACTGATTATATTATTATTGATGGTATTATTAATGTTGTCTTTCTCTCTAAATTAATCACCACAACACATCCCTGCTGCTACTTGATGAGGCCACTAGGTGTTGTGTTAAGGCTGCTACAATATCATTGAGTTACACAGCTACTTTAGCTACAGCGTTTAAATGTTATAAAACAGCATTCATCATGAGGCAGACAGCTCTTACATTTCTCCAGTGTGTCAGCAAGCTCCTTCTGGTTCATTTTCCTCAGGATGTGCAGTGTGATCTTCAGAGCCCCCTCTCTGGCACTGCTCTCCTGCTTCTCATCTTCAGCATCCACCACTTCCTGCTTCTGACTCTCAAAGCCTTGTGGGAGTTCTGGACTAAGAATCCTCTTGAACATCTTCAGCTCGTTCTTCACAAATGTCATAATTTTCTCTTCAAGCAACTGAAATAAATCAAGTAAATGAGTTAAGCAAGAGAATAAATGCTTTCTCATTAACACATTAATGAATGATTGGCAGATCAACTTTTCTTGAGGTAAACAAAAACAAATGTACATAACAGGACCACATATACTGAAAATGGAGGCCAGGTCTGTTTGATGACTCTTGGAAGACTGACCACTGAGAATCTCTGACTGTGATCTCACCTGTTGGTTTCTGTGGACAAAACATGAGATTACATCTCCTCATCCAGGGAGTGCACACGCACACACACACACACACACACACACACACACACACACACACACACACACACACACACACAGAGGGAGGGAATGTTGTGTTTGTTTAATATTGTTTTAGGACTATGAAAAATGGACAAAATGATTAGCCTATGGATTATGAAAACAAACAAAAAGAAATGGGAAGATGGGAGAGGAGAAATGACTAGAGACAGTGTTGTTTAACTCACTGATGATGACCCATGAGTTCTTCTTACCTTTGTTCAGTAGAAAAGTCTCCCTCTCTAAACTTCATAGGATGATCCATAGAGCAGTCACTCTTCATGGACACACAGCTTGGTACAGGGGAGATTGTCTCTGTTGTGTTGAAGCCCAATCAAGCAGGAGAGACCAAACATTACATCTGTCACGTTCTGACCTTCATTTCCTTTGTTTTGTCATTATTTAGTATGGTCAGGGTGTGAGTTGGGGTGGGCAGTTTGTTTGTTTTTCTATGATTTGGGTATTTCTATGTTTCGGCCTAGTATGGTTCTCAATCAGAGGCAGGTGTCATTAGTTGTCTCTGATTGAGAATCATACTTAGGTAGCCTGGGTGTCACTGTGTGTTTGTGGGTGATTGTTCCTGTCTCTGTGTTTGCACCAGATAGGGCTGTTTTAGGTTCACGGTTCTTGTTTTGTAGTGTTCGTGTTTATCTTTTTTTATTAAACATGAATCAAAATAACCACGCTGCGCTTTGGTCCGCCTCTCCTTCAACTCAAGAAAACCATTACAGAATCACCCACCACAACAGGACCAAGCGGCGTGGTAACGGGCAGCAGCAGGGGCAGCGAAATAAAGACTTCTGGACTTGGGAAGAAATCCTCGACGGGAGAGGACCCCTGGGCAAAGCCAGGGGAGTGTCGCCGCCCCAAGGTGCAGCAGGAGAAGCGGCAGCAGGAGCAGCGCGAGGAGGAATGGACATGGGAGGAAGAATTAGACGGAAAAGGACCCTGGGCACAGCCTGGAGAATATCGCCGCCCCAAAGAAGAGCTGGAGGCGGCGAAGGCGGAGAGGCGCTGGTATGAGGAGGCAGCACGGCGGCGTGGATGGAAGCCCGAGAGTCAGCCCCAAAAATGTTTGGGGGGTGGCACACAGGAAGTGTGGCGAAGCCAGGTAAGAGACCTGCACCAACTTCCTGTGCTTAGATAGAGGGCCCGGGCTGGCACCGTGTTATGCGGTGGAGCGCACGGTGTCCCCAGTGCGGGTGCATAGCCCGGTGTGGTACATACCAGCTCTGCGTATCGGCCGGGCTAGAGTGAGCATCGAGCCAAGTGCCATGAAGCCGGCTCTACGCTTCTGGTCCCCAGTGTGTCTCATTGGGCCGGCTTACATGGCACCAGCCTTGCGCACGGTGTCCCCGGTTCGCCTGCATAGCCCAGTGCGGGCTATTCCACCTCGCCGCACTGGCAGGGCGACCGGGAGCATTCAACTGGATAAGGTAGGGCAGCTCGGTGCTCAGGAGCTCCAGTGTGCCTGCACGGTCCGGTCTATCAAGTACTACCTCCACACACCAGCCCTCCGGTGGCAGCTCCCCTCACCAGGCTTCCTGTGCGTGTCCTCGGCCCAGTACCACCAGTGCCAGCACCACGCATCAGGCCTACAGTGCGCCTCGCCTGTTCAGCGCTGCCGGAGCCTTCCTCCTCTCCAGCGCAGCCGGAGTCTCCCGCCTGTTTGGCGCTGCCAGAGCTCCCGCCCATCAGTCCAGAGACGCTAGAGCCCCTCATTCCAGAGGCGCCAGAGCTACTCAGTCAAGCGCTGCCAGAGCCTTCCTCTCCAGCGCCGCCTGAGCTACCCGTCTGCCCAGCGCCGCCTGAGCTACCCGTCTGCCCAGCGCCGCCTGAGCTACCCGTCTGCCCAGCGCCGCCTGAGCTACCCGTCTGCCCAGCGCCGCCTGAGCTACCCGTCTGCCCAGCGCCGCCTGAGCTACCCGTCTGCCCAGCGCCGCCTGAGCTACCCGTCTGCCCAGCGCCGCCTGAGCTACCCGTCTGCCCAGCGCCTGCCTGAGCTACCCGTCTGCCCAGCGCCCAGCGCCGCCTGAGCTACCCGTGCCCAGCCCAGCCTGCTACCCGCCTGAGCCGCCTAGCTACCCGTCTGCCCAGCGCCGCCTGAGCTACCCGTCTGCCCAGCGCCGCCTGAGCTACCCGTCTGCCCAGCGCCGCCTGAGCTACCCGTCTGCCCAGCGCCGCCTGAACTACCCGTCTGCCCAGTGCCGCCAGTCAGCCAGGGGCCGCCAGTGCCGCCAGTCAGCCAGGGGCCGCCAGTGCCGCCCCTCAGCCCAGAGGCGCCAGAGCCCCTCAGCCCAGAGGCGCCAGAGCTGCCCCTCTGTCCCGAGCTGCCCCTCTGTCCCGAGCTGCCCCGCTGTCCCGAGCTGCCCCTCTGTCCCGAGCTGCCCCTCTGTCCCGAGCTGCCCCTCTGTCCCGAGCTGCCCCTCTGTCCCGAGCTGCCCCTCTGTCCCGAGCTGCCCCTCTGTCCCGAGCTGCCCCTCTGTCTAGTGGGGTCATTTAGTAGGGTCACCGTGGTTAGGAGGCCACGGAAGCGGACAAGAAGGCGGACTAAGACGATAGTGAAGTGGGGTCCGCGTCCTGCGCCAGAGCCGCCACCGTGGACAGACGCCCACCCAGACCCTCCCCTATAGGTTAAGGTTTTGCGGCCGGAGTCCGCACCTTTGGGTGGGGGGGTACTGTCACGTTCTGACCTTCATTTCCTTTGTTTTGTCATTATTTAGTATGGTCAGGGCGTGAGTTGGGGTGGGCAGTCTGTTTTTCTATGATTTGGGTATTTCTATGTTTCGGCCTAGTATGGTTCTCAATCAGAGGCAGGTGTCATTAGTTGTCTCTGAGAATCATACTTAGGTAGCCTGGGTTTCACTGTGTGTTTGTGGGTGATTGTTCCCATCTCTGTTTGCACCAGATAAGGCTGTTTTAGGTTTTCACGTTTCTTGTTTTGTAGTGTTCGTGTTTATCTTTTTTTATTAAACATGAATCAAAATAACCACGCGCTTTGGTCTGCCTCTCCTTCAACTCAAGAAAACCGCTACATCTCTCATCTACTCTGAACTCAGATGGGGAAACATAAGAGTTTCATTCCAAAACGCTCTATATCCATTTTCAGAAATGTTCATAAATGAGCTTTTATTGTTTAAATAAGTTATGTTTGTTTTTTTGCTAAATGAGGAGATGACACGTGGGTACCTGCTTCTATAAACCAATGAGGAGATGCAGCGCGAACTGCGTCACAAATAGAACTGACTTTTAGACGCTCGTTGGCGCACGAGCAGTGTGTCATTTTTAATAACGAAATTAATTTTGCTACGCGAGCGTTGTAGTCAGCCCCGCTAAAAGGCTAGTGTCGTTACTCTGCCTTCTCCGGGGGCATGTTGAGGTAAATTTACTAACCGGGAGGGTTGAATTATGTAATTTATTGGTGGGCTGGAAAAGGCACTCTTGTCTTTTCTATTCAGAGGTTGTTTACTCGCAATATCAGATATTAAGATGTTTTTTATAGTGAATGTATACTAAGGTTGAGGCTCTGACTAGTGATTATTTACCCGGTGTTCCATACCTGCTATTGAGGCGCCCTGAAAATAATATTCAAAAGTTCGGTCCTTGGACACAGAGGGGTTAAACACTAAAGTTAACTAGGATGCTGCTGGTAGAGTAGCTCGCTAGCTTACTGAGTCAATGTGCAGGGATACCAGGTAGTTGAGATAATAATGAGACTATAAGGAGTACCAGTGCTGAGTCCATGTGCAGGGGTACCAGGTAGTTGAGGAATAATGAGACTATAATTTAGGTAATATGTACAGTACATGTAGGTAGGGGTAAAAGTGACTAGAGATTCACCACACACACACACACACACACACAGGAGGGAATGTTGTGTTTGTTTAATATTGTTTCAGGACTGTGAAAATTGACAAAATAATTAGCCTATGGATTATGAAAACAACAAAAAGAAATGGGAAAATGTAAGAGGAGAAATGACTAGAGACAGTGTTGTTTATCTCATTAAACATGACCCATGAGTTCTTCTTACCTTTGATCTGTAGAAAAGTCTCCCTCTCTAAAATTTAGAGGTTCATCCATAGACTAGTCACTCATGGACACACAGCTGGGTACAGGTGAGGCTGGTCTCTTTTGCTTGATTGGGCTTCAACACAACAGAGATAAACATTACATCTGTTACGGTTTTCCCCCCGTTGAAAGAGAGTCGGACCAAAATGCAGCGTGGTTAATACGATACATGTTTAATGACGAATAAACACGACAATACAAAAACAACAAACGGAACGTGAAAACCTATACAGCCTATCTGGTGCCAACTAACACAAAGACAGGAACAATCACCCACGAAACACTCAAAGAATATGGCTGCCTAAATATGGTTCCCAATCAGAGACAACGAGAATCACCTGCCTCTGATTGAGAACCACCTCAGGCAACCATAGACCTTGCTAGAACACCCCACTAAGCCACAATCCCAAAACCTACGAAAAACCCCCATACATAAACACAACACAAAATAAACCCATGTCACACCCTGGCCTGACCAAATAAATATAGAAAACACAAAATACTAAGACCAGGGCGTGACAGAACCCCCCCCAAGGTGCGGACTCCCGGCCGCACACTAAAACCCATAGGGGAGGGTCCGGGTGGGCGTCTGCCACGGTGGCGGCTCCGGCTCGGGACGTGGACCCCACTCCAACCAAGTCTTAGTCCCCCTGTAACGCGTCCTTTGATTGGCGACCCTCGCCGCCGACCTTGGCCTAATAACCCTCACCAAGGACCCCACTGGACTGAGGGGCAGCTCGGGACTGAGGTAGAAGCTCGAGAAGGAAGAGAAGGAAGGCTCTGGCAGCGCTAAACAGGCGGGAGACTCCGGCAGCGCTGGAGAGGAGGAAGGCTCTGATAGCGCTAAACAGGCGGGAGACTCCGACAGCGCTAAACAGGCGGGAGACTCCGACAGCGCTGGAGAGGAGAAAGGCTCTGGCAAGGCTGAACAGGCGAGGCGCACTGACGGCCTGGTGCGTGGTGCTGGCACTGGTGGTACTGGGCCGAGGACACGCACAGGAAGCCTGGTGCGGGGAGCTGCCACCGGAGGACTGGTGTGTGAAGGTGGCACAGGATGGACCGGACCGTGAAGGTGTACTGGAGAGACAGAGCAGGACTGGCACAGGACGTGCAAGGCTAGGTAGGTACACAGGAGGCCTGGCAGCCGACTGCGTGAGGCTGGCACACTCTTCACCAGCTCTGACTAACACGCACCATCAGGGCTCTACGCTTCTGGTCCCCAGTGGTCTCAGCGCTGACCCAGGTGCCATCGCCATCCCCCTGACACGCTCCGTCGGGCGAATATCGTATCTAAAGCACCAACCTAGCAACTCCCTCATAACTCTCTCCTCCACTTTCCCCATTAACCCCTTCACAGTCTCTGCTTCACTCACATCCAACACCGGCTCTGGTTCTGGTCTCCTACTTGGCTCCTCACGATAAACAGGGGGAGTTGGCTCAGGTTTGAACCCTGACTCTGCCGCACTCTCCCTGAGCCCCCCCCCCCAAGAAATTTTTGGGGCTGACTCTCGGGTTTCCTTCTGCGCCGCCGTGCTTGTCTCCTCGACTCCATTCTCCTATAGCCCTCTTCGCACTGCTCCAGCGAATCCCAGGCGGGCTCCGGCACTCTCTCTGGGTCGACCGCCCACCTGTCTATTTCCTCCCAAGTCGTATGCTCTAAACTTCGTAGCTCCTGCTGCCGCTGCCTGTCACCACGCTGCTTGGTCCTGGTGTGGTGGGTGATTCTGTTATGGTTTTCCCCCCGTTGAAAGAGAGTCGGACCAAAATGCAGCGTGGTTAATACGATACATGTTTAATGACGAATAAACACGACAATACAAAAACAACAAACGGAACGTGAAAACCTGTACAGCCTATTTTCTTTTAAATAAAAAAATAATTTATTATCTTCAATACCATTCATTCTTTACAACTCATAATTTTCATACATACTCAAATAATGGTATTTTAATTTAACTAAACAATAACCCCAAACAAAACCTCAGGGGAGCATCTTCCCTCCCCATCACCCTACAAACTACCTTTCCCTATCTCCCCGTCCCTAATCTATCCCCTTGCAAATCTAAATGACACCCAGCCCTAAAACCCCCTTCCAACTCTCCCGAGCAGCGTGCTGCCCCCACTTCCGCTCCTCCCTCTTCATCCTCCCCCTCAAATCTCCTTCCACCCTCATCACTATCCCTTCCACCCCCCAATCTCTCCCCGTCTTCACCATGTTCTGCCTGGCTTCCCACAGCCCCCGTTTAAAGAGACTCATGAGAAGCCAGAGCAGAAACCTGTCCCTATCCGTCCCTCTCGCTCTCCCTACACCTCTCTCTAACCTGGCCCACGTCAATACAAAATCCCCCCTTACCAAACCTAACAACACCCGTGTCCTAGCCCATACTACTCCGGCAAAGGCACAGTCCCAAAAGACATGGCGCACAGTCTCCTCCCTGCCACAAGAGGATCTTGGACAGGTGGGGGATTGCACCAAACTATACCGGTACATGATGGAATGCACCGGCAAGCACTTATGGAGGCTCAACCAATTCAGGTCCTTGAGCCTGTTGTCCAGACCCCGCGCCTGCACTCCCTCCCAGACCACTTCCGAGATGCCCACTACATGCGCCGGACTCCCTGCCTTTCTGACCTCCTCGTACAGGTGCCTGTGATCTAAACCTACTCGGGCAACTTCAACCTCAGGGTGCGCACGCAGCCACTTGGCCACATGACCAAAGAGCCACGGCAGCTGTTCCGCCCAAGGAACCGTGTTAGACCACACCATTACGCTTCTCGCCTGATACGAGAAGAACACCCGCAGGAGGTAACCGGACGGGTGTATCACTGGATGAGCAAGCTCCGTTAACAAGAAAGAAACAAAAAATTGTGTCCAGCTTGAGGGGGAAATGTGGTACCCCCCTACCTCCCTCCCCGATGGGACAGATCATGCGTGCCCTGGCGACCCACTCGCACCTGCCACTCCACATGAACTGAAACACAAGCCTCACACTAGAGGCCTCCTCAGACAAGCCGGCAATGGGTAGATGTACGCCAAATACAAAAGAGACGGCAACACATCCACCTTTAGGACCAGGAATTTGCCCATAAAAGACAAATACCTAGCCTTCCACATTGCTAGCTTCCTCTGTACCACTGCGATACGCATGTTCCAGTTTAGCGTCGCTGAGCCGGAGGTCTCAAAATGGACCCCGAGAATCCTCAGGGCCCCCTCACAGAGAGATAACCCCCCGGGCACATCCGTTCTACCACGCCATCTTCCGAAAAACTTGACGGAAGACTTTGCATGGTTCAGAACCGCTCCCGACGCTCGGGTGAAATCCCCAAAGATGGCAAGGGACCTTGTCAGGCACGAGTCCTTGCACAGTAGCAAGGAAGTGTCGTCGGCGTACTGCGTCATCTTAACACGCAGCCCACCACTTCCAGGGATCAACAAGCCTTCCACCCCTGTGTCTGCCCTAATGGCAGCCCCCAGAGGCTCCATGTACAGAACGAAGAGGAGAGCCGAGAGTTGGCACCCACGCCTGACCCCAGACGAGAGGTCAAAAACGTCACCCAAGTGACTATTTACACTAACTCGGCACCCCGCTCCGACATATAATGTACAAATCCATCCTATGAACTTCTCCCCAAATCCTAATCGACCTAACACTCTGAATAAAAAGGATCTATTCACGCGATCAAAGGCTTTCGCCTGATCTAGCGCTGCTACCATTAAAGGCAGTCCTCTATCTTCAACCCAAGCGATGGAGTCCCTGATTAACTGTAGGTTCCATCTAATAGAGCGGCCCTCTACCCCGCACATCTGATCCTCATGGACGACGTAGGGAAGGGCTGTGCGCAACCGGTCTGCTAAAACCTTTGCAAGTAGCTTGTAATCTACACACAGCATGGTCAACGGCCACCAGTTGCCAAGGTCTGTTACTTCCCCCTTCTTATATAAAAGTGACAGCACACCAACAGCCATTGATCCCCCCGGGACCCCCGTCTCAAGGATGGCCTTCAAGACTTCAAGGACCACTGGTCCAAGTATACCCCAAAACTTGAGATAAAACTCAGCCGGCAGCCCATCCATCCCAGGCACCTTCCCTTTTCCCATCCTCCTAAGAGCGCTCTCAACCTCTTCTAGTGAGATCTGGGCCTCCATCACTTCTCTAATGTACTCCGGCAACCGCCTGGACAAGTGTTCTAAAAACACATTTCCCTGCTCTACATCTATTTCCCTTTCCTTAAATAAACCTTGGAAATGATAAGTTGTCACCCTGACCATATCCTCTGGTTCTCTAACTATACTACCATTTTCTTCCCTAACGCCATGCATTACCTTCCTACTCTGTCTGGCCCTAACTGACTTAAAGAACATAGCAGAACAAGTCTCATTGTGTTCTAGAAAGCCACTATGCGCACGCTCCAGGAAAGCTCGAGCCTTCCGCTCCTGCAACTCCCTGAGCTGCGCCTTTAGGGTTGCGGATCTCTCCCAGTCAAACGACCCGCCGAGGTTGCCTGCCTCGTACTCGAGTTCAATTAACCTTTGGATACGATCCATCTCCCTCCTCTCCTCCCTTTTTTTCCTCTTGCAATACCCTATTTTTAAAGCCCTAATCCTCACCTTAACTAATTCCCACCACTCTAACACCCCCTCGCACATGGACCGGAGGCCTTCAAGCCTCCAAAAGAAACCATAAAACCCGTCAACAAAAGCCTGCTCCTCCAGCACATCCCGATCTAACTTCCAGTACCCCCTACCAAAGAGGCAGACTGGCGACCCCACCTGCAGGAGCACCCCGTCGTGATCCGAAAAGAAAACAGGCAACAGCCGCCCAGACAACTTACCCAAAGATCTGGGTACAAAAATATAGTCGAGCCTCCGCTCAACCCCCATGGAGTTGCGCCATGTAGGACCGGCCATTTTCGGAGTAGTGTGCAGACCACCATCAACCAGATCATGGCAAGCCATTAGCCCGGTAATGGCGCCTGCACTGCTATCCCCCCCTATTCCTAAATCTGTATTAAAATCCCCCCCTATCACTAATTTCCTATTTGTGACACACAGGGGCGTCAGACAGTCCACCATCTCCCTCCTGTCTGCCACCACCTGTGGCCCATACACCACCACTAATCTAAATTTACAATCCCTTATTGTGACATCCACCCCTATAACCCTCCCCTGCATTACCACAAAAGAATCCTCCACTTTTACCTCCCTGTGCCCACACAAAATCCCTACCCCCAATGAGTGCACCCCCCCAATACCCCAAACCGACTCCCCCTTGTCCCACTCCCTCTTAAACTTACTAACATCCCCTCCTACCCTCAGGTGAACCTCCTGTAAAAAACAAAAATCAAACCCCACACCCTCCAAATAACTAAAAACCGCCCTCCTCTTAACAAAATCCCTTAAACCCCTTACATTTAAACTAACAAAAGTAAAATTAGAAAAAATAAAATTAAAAACAGGTAATACACTCAAATTCTAAACCCAGACAGAAAAGAAAAAAAACAGGAGACTCACCCGATGCTCCCCTGCTCCATATCTACCGGTGAGAACACCATCCGTACTCCCGACATCCCCCCCTCTTCCTCCATCTCACCAACCCAGGATGCAGGAATAGTGTTTGGCTCCGGGGTGCCCTGCACCCTGGGTCTACCCCCACACTCCTCCCCCTCCCCAGTGCTGCAGCTGGTTTGGAAAGAAATTTGGGGGGCTGAGTCCCCAAACAAAAAAACTCCCCACCTCCTCCTGTACCCAGTCCTGAGTCTTGTTAGGTGTGTCCCCACCCAACAGAAGTTGAGGGCCTGGGGAAACCAGCAGCAACCCAGAGGTTTCTCCCACCCCCATCACTCTCTTGGCCATCCCCTCCCTCTCGGCCAATAGCACCCTCCTCTTCATTCTCTTCTTTGGTGATGGCGGCAGTGGAGAAATACCACCCCCCCCCAGCTCCTCCACCATACCCCTCATCTCTTCCACCAGGGCACTTTCCCCCAGTCCACTTGCTCTTCCACCATCTCCTTCTCCAACACTCCTCCCTCGCTTTCTTCTCTCTCATGCTCCTCCACTCGGTTGCCTTCTTCCGCCGCTTTTCCTGGTTCTCCTACTCCCGTGCCTTCTGTTTCCTTCTCTCTTCCATCCGCCGCTTCTTGCTCCTCCTCCTTCCTTGCGGCCTTCCCCTCTGGACCTGTACTCTGGTCATGAGGCATGAGGCGTGCTTCCTTCCCCTCCTCTTCTTCCCCCATCCCCCGCTCCTGCTCCCCCCCCTCAGCCGCAGACGCATATGACCTCTGACGAGCCTGGCACCCCCGCCACAGGTGTGCCTCCAACGAGTTGCCTTGGAAACAAAACACGTCCTTCACCGTCAGCTTTAGAATCCCCATCAATATTATCCTTCCAAAAGTTTCCCGTCCTAAAGGCTCCAACTCCTTTTCCTTCCAAGCAAACTGAATCGTGTTGGCCAGCCCAATCCCAGGGACCGACCGTGTTGATGTATTTTGCACCATCTCCGCAAGGAGAATGGCGCTCGTTCTCTTCTCTTCTAAAAACCAAAGTGACTGAGCCTATCTGGTGAAAACTAACACAGAGACAGGAACAATCACCCACGAAACACTCAAAGAATATGGCTGCCTAAATATGGTTCCCAATCAGAGACAACGAGAATCACCTGCCTCTGATTGAGAACCGCCTCAGGCAACCATAGACCTTGCTAGAACACCCCACTAAGCCACAATCCCAAAACCTACGAAAAAACCCCATACATAAACACAACACAAAATAAACCCATGTCACACCCTGGCCTGACCAAATAAATATAGAAAACACAAAATACTAAGACCAGGGCGTGACAACATCTCTCATCTACTCTGAGCTCAGATGGGAAACATAAGAAGAGTTTCATTCCAAAACGCTAAATATCACTTTTCAGAAATGTTGGTAAATTAGATTTGATTGTTTAAAGAAATTATCATATAATTTGTGTTTTTTCACTATCTAATCATGGCATGGGGTTGTTCATTAACAGACATTTATTTGTTTAAAATCTATCACTTCATTTCAGAGAGACAAATGTTTATTTTTGCAAACTTCTATATATCTGCCTCACTCTCACATAAATCAGTAGTACTGCTAGGTTTTACACAGTCAAATGTGACAAATAAATACATTTTTAATAAAGAACTGTACAAATGATACACTTATGACATCAATATTTAAATATAATAATTCAATACAGTAATATGAGATCTGTATGTAAAACATTTACATTTGACATTTTATTCATTTAGCAGATGTTTTTATCCAGGATCCGGATTCCCAAAAGCATCTAAAGGCCAAGTTCATCATTAGAATATTTTTAGGAGCATCGTTAAATCTCTGTTTCAAAAAACCATTGCTATTAACGTTGACAACGCTCGTAATCTAACACCTGCCTCAGACCACTAGAACAGCTGAGTAATCTAACACCTGCCTCAGACCACTAGAACAGCTGAGTAATCTAACACCTGCCTCAGACCACTAGAACAGCTGAGTAATCTAACACCTGCCTCAGACCACTAGAACAGCTGAATAATCTAACACCTGCCTCAGACCACTAGAACAGCTGAGTAATCTAACACCTGCCTCAGACCACTAGAACAGCTGAGTAATCTAACACCTGCCTCAGACCACTAGAACAGCTGAGTAATCTAACACCTACCTCAGACCACTAGAACAGCTGAGTAATCTAACACCTGCCTCAGACCACTCGTAGATCAGCTGAGTGAGTCGTTAGATGCTTTTTTGCCTTTCCGCATGACTTTATACACAGAAGATCTCTGTTAAACATAGAATCACATAGTTATTCAGTCTCTCTGCTGTGACTGCAGATGAATTCAGAACAAAGTTGAATGCAAATACAAAGTTGCCAATGTCTTTGCAATTGATTCAAACAAGGGACATATACAAATTTGCTTCAAATGAAAACAGAGATGACTGCATTAAAGTATGAACTGTAGGCTGTAGGCCTATTTCAATCATATTGTTCAATATATTGAGTTTTATTTTTCTACTTGTCGGCTACTGTCTGAAATATGTCTCAATATATTTAATGATGTGTATCCTAACATGAACACAATAATGTGCCAAATCTGGGATTTAGTGCATTTTTATTGGGTAAGCATTAGACTAAGCCTCCTCAATTACTTGCAGCCATAGGTGATAATAGAAGCTGATCTGTGGTCAGTATTGTGACATAATTATAATGTTAAGGAAAGATTTGAATGTAGAAAACTGAGAGAAGCTCTCCCTTTCTTTCTTTCCATCCTATCAGTATTGATACATGCTCCAGCGGACATGATACCTTGTCGTACTGCTGATCCAGTTTCTACTGTTCACCAGATGTGCTACATTGCCCTTGTACCTTGGAAATAAGTAACAAAAAATAAAATTAATGAGGCTATAAGGAGAACTCAATGTGCAGGGGTACCAGGTAGTTGAGGTAATGATGAGATTAGAATGAGTACCAGTACTGAGTCAATGTGCAGGGGTACTAGGTAGTTGAGGTAATAATGAGACTATAAGGAGTACCAGTACTGAGTCAATGTGCAGGGGTACCAGGTAGTTGAAGTAATAATGAGACTATAAGGAGTACCAGCACTGAGTCAATGTGCAGGGGTACCAGGTAGAGGTAATTGAGGTGATATGTACATGTAGGTAGGGCTATAAGTGACTAGGCAATCAGGATATAGATTACATCTCCTCATCCAGGGAGCTCAGACACACACACACACGGAGGGAATGTTGTGTTTGTTGAATAAAGTTTTTGGACTATGGGAAATGGACAAAAGGATTAGCCTATGGATTATGAAAACAACAAAAAGAAATGGGAAGATGGGAGAGGAGAAATGACTAGAGACAGTGTTGTTTAACTCACTGACCATGACCCATGAGTTCTTCTTACCTTTGTTCAGTAGAAAAGTCTCCCTCTCTAAACTTCATAGGAGGTTCCATAGACCGGTCACTCTTCATGGACACACAGCTGGGTACAGGGGAGGCTGGTCTCTCCCGATTGATTGGGCTTCAACACAACAGAGACAAATATTACATCTCTCATCTACTAAATGTATGGTGTTTTTGTTTTGTCAGTTTCAATGTTTGTTATGCTATAAATGGTGAACTATATAAAGTGAACTAGAAGAAAAATGAAATGGAAAATGTTATATTTTGCAAACTAGTAATTACTAGTTTAGTAAGGAATGACACATTATTCAGTACTACTGTAGTTGCTAAATAATTCCAATAGGTGGAAGCATAAGACCACAATAAATTAGTTTAGTTTTCTCCCTGGATACACCACCACTCCCCCTCACAGGAAAAGTTCCCTCTACTATAGTACATTCATTGTCAATTCATCAACCAACCCGCTCTCCAACTTCTCGCACAAGCAGTCAACTCAGCCACCACCAAAAAGCTGTGTCGTTACTCTGCCTTCTCGCGCAAATGAGGGGCATGTTGAGGTAAATTCACAAACCGTTGCATGATGTCATTTTTGTCGGGCTGGAAGATGCACTCTCATCTTTTCTATTCCGAGGCTGTTTAGTCCCAATATGAGATATTAAGAAAATATTTTAAAATGCATGTATACTAAGGTTGAGGTTAGAGCATCTGACTAGTGATTATTTGGCTGTATATTTTTAATAAATATTTAGCAATTAAACGTTATTAATTCATATACAGACATTGGTGAGGCAGCTGAGAAATAGTGTTTTTTTCTTGTTCATTCCTTAGTTCAGTCAAACCTGCCCCACCTATCCCACGCCTATTGTTGGACTTTCACATAGAGGTTACTAGGTCACGCAGTTCAAACCACATAAAATATAACTAATGTGTCTTGTTTATCAAGTGTTCTGCCTTGCAATAATGAATATATTGAAATAACAAAACAATAAAAGCAAAATGCTTAGACAGGTTTTGATTAACAAAATAATCAATGATATTTTGTACTATAATTGTATTTACTAACATAATATTATTACTAAAATAGTTTCTAAAAGTCTTCTAGGCTACCCTACCCTATAATTAGTGTTAAGGCTAAAATAGGTAAGACGTAGGGTCAGAGTTTTTGTATAAGCACTTTGTGAAATCTGCTGATGTAAAAAGGGCTTTAAAAATACATTTGATTGATTGTTAGGTTTCGAGTTAAGGCAAAAAACAGTATGTGTTTATAGCTTTCTTTCTCCTCCCTGTGGCCTTCTCTGGGAACTGCATAACTAATTCACGACACCTGCTAGGCTCATAATCTGAAGTAGCAACTGTGTCAGACCTACAAATCAATGAGCTATACCTGTCCATTTGTGTTCTAACTCAGTGAACCTGCTCAGCAATTCGATGTCAACGAATGAAGATTCCAATGCATATCAATTTACCCAGCAGCCATTCAGATACAACAAATCGTCACAACAATTAAATCATTCTTAATGAAAACAATCCCTTCTGGCTGCTTAAATCGGCCACATCTTGAAAACTAGGACAGAGACATGCGTTTTGTTTAAGTTGAACACTTTTTTCTGAAAACCAATATGGGCTCCCAAGTGGTGCAGCGGTCTAAGGCACTGCATCTCAGTATAATAAGTTACCTAAGGTCAGCGTTCACGGTTAACGTCGGCAGGCCTAATTGATAACAATATCAAAGCTGCCATTGTGACGCAGGACAATGAGCTGGGAATAAAACGTTCAGAAAGTGAGTTGGTGCCACGGTGCTCAATAGAACTAATAGGAGCTGGAAGGGTGAAAAATGACCTAAAATAAGGTCTGTTTTTTCATGATTACTTCATAACTAGAGACATGAGATAAGGTAATGTTATGAAACTGGGCTCCATGGCGGATGCAATTAACTCGTTTTTATCAGAAAAAAAAACATTGTTGAAAATGTCATGTGTTCAGCCTACTGAGGCGCCACGAAAATAATATTCAAAAGTTTGGTCCTTGGACACAGAGGGTTTAAACACTAAAGTTACGTCCATCTAGTGAAGAGAGGAGAACCGGACAGAGGTGGCCAGCATCCGTCAACGAGAGAGTGAGCCCTCCACGGGATTTAACAGGTGGAAGAAACATCCGGGTATCTCCATTGGTCCCTGTAAACGCAGGCAGTCAGTGATGATGTAGTGATAAAGCACTAAATAAACTTCAGTTATATAATAATTCCCCTTAGGGCTGTGCCGTGGCGGAGATCTTTGTGGGCTATACTCGGCCTTGACTCAGGATGGTAAGTTGGTGGTTGAAGATATCCCTCTAGTGGTGTTGGGGCTGTGGTTTGGCAAAGTGTGTGGGGTTATATCCTGCCTGTTTGGCCCTGTCCGGGGATATCGTCGGATGGGGCCACAGTGTCTCCCGACCCCTCCTGTCTCAGCCTCCAGTATTTCTACTGCTGTAGTTTATGTGTCGGGGGGTTAGGTTCAGTCTGTTATATCTGGAGTATTTCTCCTGACTTATCTGGTGTCCTGTGCGAATTTAAGTATACTCTCTGTAATTCTCTTTCTCTCTCTCTTTCATTCTTTCTTTCTTTCTCTCTCTGAGGATCTGAGCCCTTGGACCGTGCCTCAGGAATACCTGGCCTGATGACTCCTTGCTGTCCCCAATCCACCTGGCCGTGCTGCTGCTCCAGTTTAAACTGTTCTGCCTGCGGCTATGGAACCCTGACCTTTCTCACTGGACGTGCTACCTGTCCCAGACCAGCTGTTTTCATCTCTCTAGAGACAGCAGGAGCGGGAGAGATACTCTGAATGATCGTCTATGAAAAGCCAACTGACATTTACTCCTGAGGTGCTGACCTGTTGCATTCTCGACAACCACTGTGATTATTATTATTTGACCCTGCTGGTCATCTATGAATATTTGAACATCTTGTTCATATTCTGTTATAATCTCCACATGGCACAGCCAGAAGAGGACTGGCCACCCCTTATAGCCTGGTCCTCTCTAGGTTCTTCCTAGCTTCTGGCCTTTCTAGGGAGTTTTTCCTAGAAAGCTAGCAAGTCGTTGTCTGTACCTCGTCTCGATGATGATGACGAATCCGGTGAACCACAAATTGAAACAAGGATAGAGAGTGAAAAGGATCCGGCTACACTCATACTGTTCCTGACCATTAAGCAACAATTGAATAATACACTTCGGCATCTCAACACTGTAGTGAACTCTGTAATTATTCCCCAAGATCACCTCAGCCCACTCTGCGCTTAACCGGACAATATCCTTGCCACACCATACGGGGACGTGGACAGTTCTGTTCTAGAACGCAGGAATTTCCAGAACAGTGGAACAAAATAACTAAACCCAGTCTTTACAGTGGGTTACATTAGTAATATACATATATTATAATATAATATAAACTCTTTACAGTGGGTTACATTAGTACTATTTATATGTTTTAATGATTATGTTAAACAAACATTCAATTTTTTTTTAACAACATTTTGAGATCTGGGCCCATGTTCACAAAGCATCTCAGAGTAGAGAATTGGTCATAGAAGTGCTGAGGATAAAGACAATTTACTCTTATGGTTACATGTGGGGGTTTAAGAGCAGAAGAGACATGTTTGTTGTTTGCTGTAACTAATGTACAAAGTTGTATTGTAATGTATTGTAATGTATTGTATTGTAAAAAAGTCATCCAGAGTTGACGTGGGCCATCGTTCAAACAAAGAGATGCCTCCCTGACCACCAGTGTGTTTGGATATAATGAAGATCAATTCAGTGAAGAAGAACCTCTAGAGTTCTGACCAAAGAACCCTGTAAAGGGTTCTATATATACTGTATACTCACACTTCCTAACCTCCTATAAAGGGTTCTATATAGAACTTTAGTGGTTCTGAATATTAAGCAAGATGGAACCCTTTTTGGTTTAAACAGGAGTGAAGAGTGTGTTGATATAACGGAAATATTGTCAGAATTCCTCTTGTAACAACGATTAGAATGAGTAAAAACAACAAGGTTATGCATGCCAACATATTATTATTGGCAATAATTAAAAGTAGGCTAAATGATTGTGTCATGTTAACATTCTATAGATGTGTGTATGTTTGCTGGTAAATGTGTGCGTGCGTGTCTGTGTGTGTGTGTTTGCTGGTGAGACAGCCACATATCAGTCAAATATACAGGATGCAAACATTTCATTCCATCTATATAGTGTTTTGAAAAACAAAAATTGAATTAAAATCTTAGAACAATGAATTTACCCCATAAGCAATGAAAAATAAATGTGAAAATATTGTGTATATAAGATTTTAGAAACAAACTCTTTAATAATTCTTAAACAAATTGTCATCTCACCTCTTAGCTTTGGTGTCTTGTTCCCCAGAGATACTCATTTTAGTGGCAGGGCCACCCTCCTCTCTCTCCCCAGAGAGACTCATTTTAGAGGCAGTTAGCCCTAAACAGAGATCCAACATGTTGGTTGTGGTTAACACAGTGACAACTAAACAGAGATACAGCATGTTGGTTGTGGTTAACACAGTGACAACTAAACAGAGATCCAACATGTTGGTTGTGGTTAACACAGTGACAACTAATTATTGGTCAATTGTTCTCTTGTATTCATTATCTCTTAGAAATAAAACATTTACTAATAGACACATCCAAACAGTCAGGTTGTCAGGGATTTCCTCCTCTTCTTCCGAAGAGGAGAGGCGAAAAGGATCAGAGGACCAATATGCGGCGTGGTAAGTGTCCATGGTTCTTTTAATACATAAATGTGCACATGAACAACTGACTACAAAAAACAAGAGAAAACCTAAACAGTCCTATCTGGTGCAGAGACAGGAACAATCACCCACAAACACACAGTGACACCCAGGCTACCTAAGTATGATTCTCAATCAGAGACAACTAATGACACCTGCCTCTGATTGAGAACCATATTAGGCCGAAACATAGAAATACCCAAATCATAGAAAAACAAACATAGACTGCCCACCCCAACTCACGCCCTGACCATACTAAATAATGACAAAACAAAGGAAATGAAGGTCAGAACGTGACACAGGTGATTTAATGCATCACATGAACATGTAGTTGTGATTTATATTATTCACCTTTTATCCATGTAGTGGAACTAAGAATAATAATAATAATAATGTCTCACTTTCTCTTTTAATAATTTCTCTCATTCTAGTGTTTTGCTTTGTTCAACAGGTATGATATTATTATGCTGTTACTGAATTCAGTTCATAATAACAATGTTAAGAAAAGTATGTAGAGTGGTTTATACCAAATTACACAGGAAGCAGGAGCACATTGTAATTTTGAAAACAACAAATGTTCTGATATTCTGAAAGATGATTTACAACTATGATACATTAACATCTTTACAAATGGTAAAATAACCACAATATACGAATCGTATAATACGATATATGATCAATATGTTTTTGAATTTGACTTGCCTATGCCCCAGTTAGCGCCATTTTGTAAGATTGAAATGTCACGTACCTTTCCCAGGTGAAATGGACTGTTAGATCCGAGTGTTTTTCTGTCATTCACTATACTAAAATAACACCATACATTTTATGTCCCTACACACTTTACAATAATCACTGAGAAGATTCTTACCTTGCAGCCTGAATTCACAACCAGAACATGTCAAGTCATTGAGATATTTTCCGTTGTGCTGAGAGAGCACCTTCCTGATAACAAGTGGCTCTGTACCTATGTTCTAGGTTCAGTTGATCTTTGGATGTAATAATATCTGGTCAAAGTCTAGTGACACAACACCATAGTATATCATAACCATAACAGCAGTTGGCCAGTAAAGGCCATGACATACTATAAAACAGGATTTGTCAACTAGGCTTGGCTTCGGGACAATTTTTTGCTGAGTTAAAGTCGGTGGGCCAGAACATAATTAGCATATAATATTAGCACAATGAAAAGGCCTACACTACAAATGGAACAACATTTTAACACATTTGATTAGTACATAATACATTCAGTGACAATAAATAATTTTGATCTGATTAAGTTAATAAAATCACCAATATCTCTATTAAATTCTACTACTACCTACTGTAGTCTACACTACTTTATTAATTGGTAAAACAGGTCTATGTAGCCTACTGTAGTCTACACTACTTTATTAATGGGGTAAACAGGTCTATGTAGCCTACTGTAGTCTACACTACTTTATTAATGGGGTAAAACAGGTCTATGTAGCCTACTGTAGTCTACACTACTTTATTAATTGGTAAAACAGGTCTATGTAGCCTACTGTAGTCTACACTACTTTATTAATGGGGTAAAACAGGTCTATGTAGCCTACTGTAGTCTACACTACTTTATTACTGGGGTAAACAGGTCTATGTAGCCTACTGTAGTCTACACTACTTTATTAATGGGGTAAAACAGGTCTATGTAGCCTACTGTAGTCTACACTACTTTATTAATTGGTAAAACAGGTCTATGTAGCCTACTGTAGTCTACACTACTTTATTAATTGGTAAAACAGGTCTATGTAGCCTACTGTAGTCTACACTACTTTATTAATTGGTAAAACAGGTCTATGTAGCCTACTGTAGTCTACACTACTTTATTAATGGGTAAAACAGGTCTATGTAGCCTACTGTAGTCTACACTACTATATTAATGGGGTAAAACAGGTCTATGTAGCCTACTGTAGTCTACACTACGTTATTAATGGGGTAAAACAGGTCTATGTAGCCTACTGTAGTCTACACTACTTTATTAATGGGGTAAACAGGTCTATGTAGCCTACTGTAGTCTACACTACTTTATTAATGGGTAAAACAGGTCTATGTAGCCTACTGTAGTCTACACTACTTTATTAATGGGTAAAACAGGTTGTCAGGGGGACATCAAGCAACACAACACCATATTTTCAGCAAGCTGGTGACAGAATCAGAGGAGGCCATCCACGATGATCTCCTGCTTCACAACAATGCTGGCTGAGTAAAGGAAAAACTCCAGAGCCATTCTGTGAGCTGCATGACCAGGTTGTGGATTTTGTCTGAAAAAGCTCAATGAGGACAGCAGCTGACCATCTTCGTATTCTGGAGATTTAGGAATTCCTCTCAGATGTTGCTTTTTTGGCGACATTCTGTAACTTAAACAGGTTAAAACTGCAGTTATAAGGAAGAGGGAAAACAGTTGTTGACTTGAGGTCTTTACTAGGAAGCTTGAATTGTTCGATATGGACTCTGGAAGGCTACTGCTCTTCAGCACACTGAAGAAACGACAGGCAAAGGGACCAGACAACTTCTCCTCCAGATTTGAAGACTACAGCAACCCAACGATATAATTTCGTTTGAATGTGATATTCTTACAGTCTGCCCCGGTGGATAATTCTCTTCCCTTGCTAAGAAAACAGTACCCTCACTGGATAAGGCCACAATTCAAAATGAGCAGTTTGAATTCCATCGAGCTTGTTCTGCCGTTAAAGGATCAGGCTATCAGGATCAGGTTATCAGGATCAGGTTATAAGGACCAGGTTATCAGGATCAGGGTATCTGGATCAGGTTATCAGGATCAGGTTATCAGGATCGGGTTATCAGGATCAGGTTATCCCGATACAGACATTCAGATACAGACATCCCCTTTTTTCTTTCAATTATTGTTTTGGCAATGTCTCTACAGCTCCAAAATACATGCATATAGGTTCCACTTACAGAGGTACATCTTTTACAGTTAGGAGACATATCTGTTTTCATTCTATGGAGTCTCAAAGGAGTATAATAAAATTTGTACAACCATTTGTAATTAGATTCTTTCATTTTTACATTAGTAGAGGTGCAGTATATCCTGTTGCAAACCTCCGCCCATAACTCATCACTGATAGTCAGACCAAGGTCCTTTTCCCAAATTATTTTCAAAGGAGTAAAGGAGGAGCCTCCTTTCTCAGAAAGGAGTCTATAGATGTAAGATATTTTGCCTTTAATGGATTGTGCTGTGACAAGAAGGGTTTCAACTCTTGGAGGTAAATGAGGAAATTACATGTCTAATTTGAAGATATTTAAAAAAAAAACTGGGATCTTGGCACATCGAATTCACTGCAGAGCTCTTGAAAGGATTTCAGTGTAGTGGTTTTCTGAAGAAATAGGTCTGAAAAGGTCCTGATCCCTGGCGTATGCCAAAGATTAAAGTTGGCATCCCTCAGGGCTTTTGGCAAGTCTGGGTTGCCTACTATAGGCGAGCGAGAACATATTTGGGAGGAAAAGACCAGGTATTTCTTACAGTCCCTCCATGCTAGTAGGGTGCTGTAAATCACAAAGGTTTTGGCTATGTTGCCCACTTCACTAAAGTTATTAATGCATATAATTGACCTTAAGGGCAATGCACCACAGGATTGGGCTTCTATCTGAATCCACGTTGACTCTTGTCTGTTTGTGATCCATGTTAGCATGTTGCGGATTTGGGCAGACCAGTAGTACAATTGCCTGTTGGAGGAAATTATAGTTGAAATGATTAATTATGTATACATTTATTTAAGAACCATTTATTCTAATACTATTATGTTATGATATGAAATGTATGGGTTCTTGGTTAAGCTGTTACTGAAAATGTAAGTAAAACGAATTAATTGTCTGTACCTTGCGGGAAGTTTAAGGGAGAGGGATGATATATCTTTTCTGACAGATAAGAATGGTCCTTGATATTTCATTAGTGGAGGAGAAGATATCTTTTAGACAGATTGGAATGTCTGGTTTATGAGGGGAGTAGCAGACATCTCCAGACCTGAAAACACTGTGCCATTGTGTGGATCGGAGAGAGTGTGAGAAACTGATGATGTCATTTCATTTCATGTCCTCTCTTTAAAATGTAAGGTTCTTTGTATTTTGCTTCAGTACTCTCTTGTAATAAACGCTGCTACCTGACTTTTAAGACCGGGACTCTGTCCATATCTTATAAAAATATTGGGTCTTACAATCCCTTTAGAATGCATTGACAGAGTAATAATTCTGATTGGGAAATAATACAGAGGAATTTAGAATTCCACTAACATTGCCCCATATAAATTTGATGATGCTTTGGTTAGTTGTTTTGAAAAAGGAAACTGGGAGATAGCATGGGAGCATCTGAAATAAGTAGTTCAGTCTAGGGAGGACGTTCATACGGATGACATTAATTCTTCCTACTAAGCTAATTGGGAGGGAGATCCAGGTTTGGAGATCGTTCTTGATTCGATCCAGGAGTGGAAGATAATTTCCCTTGAAAAGGCTATTCAGATCTGGTGTTATGAAGATCCCGAGGTATTGAAACCCCTGTGTTTACCATTGGAAAGGACATAGTGTCTTCATAGAGCTGGTGAGTGTAATATTGAGAGGGCAGACAGTGGATTTGTTCAAATTGATCTTATAACATGAAAACTTGCCATACTGAGCAATTGTGTCTAAAATGAGAGGGAGGGATTTCTCAGGGTTGGATATGTAGAGCAAGACATCATCCAAATCTTGTGCTGCAGGCCGCCTGCAGAAACACCCAAAACACTTGGATTGCTCCTTATCAGCTCTGCCAGAGGCTCCGCCCCCAACAAGTATAGCAGGGGGGACAGCGAGCGCCCTTGTCTTGTGCCCCGTTCCAGAGGGAATCTGACAGATTTCAGTCCATTAGTAATCACCATGGCATTTGGATGAGAGTATAGTGATTTGATCCATTTAATAAAATTTGGGCCCATATTGAACTTATCTAAGACTGAAAACAGAAAGCTCCACTCCATCCTGTCAAACGCCTTCTCAGCATCCAGTGAAGCCAGCAGGACAGGGGTCTTCTGTGCGTTTACTTGATCAATAATATCAAAAAGACGGTGAATGTTATCAGAAGAGTATCTGTCTCTAATAAATCCAGTTTGGTCCGCTTTTATTATTTTGGGAAGAAGAGTGTTTAGTCTTTTGGCGAGCAATTTGGTCATTATTTTATAGTCGAAATCCAACAAGCTTATGGGCCGGAAGGACGAGCAGGATAGGGGGTCCTTGTCCTTTTTTTTAGCAACACTGTAATGCGAGCTGTGTGCATTGATTCTGGGAGAACTCCGTTTTTGCAAAAATCCTCCAGCATTGGCATGAAGATAGGGCTGAGCTGGGGTCAAAAAGCTTTGTAGAACTCTCTGGGGAATCCGTCTGGGCCTGGGGACTTATTAGGTGGCATGGAGGTAATTGCCTCCATGATCTCCTCAAGAGTGAAGGGGGAGTTGAGATCCTCTTGGTGGGTCTCTGATAGTTTAGGTAGCGAGATTCCCTCTAGGAAAGAGTGGAGTTCTGCCTCTGTGTGTTTTCTCTCAGAGGTATATAGTTTGCAGTAAAAATCATGAAAAGTTAAATTGATATTTTTTTGGTCATATGTGACCTCGTCCTCTGCTGTTCGGATAGCCATGATTGTATGCTCTGACTGCTCCTTTTTTAATTGGTAAGCAAGCAATCTACTGGGCCTATTGCTATCTATACTCATGGTATTTCTGTTTAGTAAAGAAAACTTTTTTTTTTATCTCTCGAGTGTAGTCCAAATTCAGTTTGGCTTTGGCTGCTTTAAGATGACTCCAGGAGGTGCTGTCTGGGGATTGTTTATGTATTTTTTCACAGCATTCCAGCTCCCTCTCAAGATCTAGCCTGTGTGCTTCCATTGCTTTTTTCTTAGAGGAAGCATATGCAATTAGATGACCTCTTAGTGTGGCTTTAGCAGCGTCCCACATTGTGGCCGGAGAAACAGGAGAATCTTTATTGCCTTGTGTGTAGTTGTCTATCCATGTAGTTACCAATGTATGGAACGCTTCGTTTGAGCATAGCATGGAGGTGTTGAATTTACAGCTCTTTGACCTCGGGATGTTTTTGCAGAGGTCAAAGCGGAGGTGGACAAAGGCGTGATCTGAAAGTGCTATGGGTCCGATTGTACATGTGGCTGAATTTATGAAACTCTTTGGCTCTTGTTGTTTTTAAAGTTAAATTAAAATGAAGACTTTGTTGTTGAAATGAATTACTCGACTGGTGTAGGTTTTCTCCATCTGTTGCTGTGCAACACTTGCATAACAAGTTACCTATATTTTCAGCACCAGGCGCTGTTCACCTCCTACTGATTGCGCTGCAGTTGACGCTTTGGGTTTCAGCACCACAAAATGGTTATTAGTCTCCTGCATTCTCTCCTCATGAATGAAGTTAACATGTATTATTTAGGTGGGTAACATTGTAGATACACATTGTAGATACACTACACCACCATTTAGAATACAGTAGGAACTCTTTCCATTTGTCCTATTGAAACACACAGAAAACTATAGTATTTAGCCTAAAGCAGCATATGATTTTACAGTAGACTATAGATGTAGGATACAGTATAGTCACATGGCTCAGTGTTAAAATGTTAGAGCAGCACATTGGTCTGAACAACTTATATCCTCTTAGTGAATGTCTCTTAATGAGAAACAATCATCAAAATGTATGTGAATACTGCATTATGAAATGCAAATACTATTGAGTCTGTAGACAAATTGAAATAGTTTTTCTGATGTCAGTGGATCTGTGTGAGGGGTGCATCAGATGAATTAAGGCATTTTGGAGGGGCTGAATGTCACACCATTGATAAAGCAGATCAACTGAGCAAGGGTTAGTTAGGAAAGAAAACTACAAATTGGCACCATATTTGTAGTTCACAACTCTTCTGGTTTCTGTAGCAATGTCAGTTGTTAGCCTATTTGTTACATACATTATTTAAAACAATCCCACATTATATATGAAAACGTAGCTGTGATTCAAACGAAAGAACGATGGAGCAACAACAATTTATTAATCAGAAAATTCTGAAAGGATCACAGCTGAGACAGGAGATAGAAATGTAAAAGTAATTTCAGACTAAGCCGACATATGCAGCATTTACTGTGAATGTAGTCTCCACGAAAGGGGGAACATTTCCTTTAAATTTCAACAACTTGTCGGCCTATGTATGCTGTATATGAATATGTGTAGCCTGGTCTATATGATGAGTAACGTTATATTCCACCCAGCCCATGTAGTGTTTCAGGTGTTCAGATAGTGAAAACTGATGCGTTTTAAGCTCTCGCCCAAAGCCTGATGGCTTGGCATGTGGACTTAACATTTCTGATCAATCAAATATGTTCTTATTCTTGTCATTACAAGTCTGTAGTAGAACAATCAAGCTGTTTCCCCAGTTTACTGAGGAGTATATTACACCCCAGCTAAAAGCCTACAGAACTATTTATTAAAATAAAGTACACCAATGTAAGAGTCCTAAATTGTAGTGAGAACATTGTGTAATATGTTTAAGGGCTGTTTCATGATTGTGATTCCAATTTTTTTTTCCAGTGCTTAGGAACTTGGTTTGAATACACCTGCGCTTTCTGTGAAGAACTACAACTCCCTGTTTCAAGTTGCATCGCGTCCAGCAGCGGCGACCGGAAATGGCGCCAAAATTGTAGTTCTAACCCCTTTATGGTTTGTTTAGAACAATTATTTATTAAATGTGCTACTGTGACCACACCATGGCCTCCAGTCTACCCTCTCCAGCAAAGTACATTTATCAAAAATGACGAGTCTACAAGGTGATCTCTAAATTGGTTTCTTTGTAGGCTACATAGTGAACCCTTAAAGCTAGAATCCTTAGTTGATAAAACCATTGTTGTCAAGGCTCAGGAAAAGACCCAGATGCAGACAGTTTCGAAGAAACAAACGTTTATTACAAAAACAAGGGGGCAGGCAAACAACACGTCAAGTGCAAACAGAGGTCAGTAATCCAGAGAAGAGTCCGAAAGGTACAGAACAGCAGGCAGGGTCAGGGTCAGGGCAGGCATGCTCAGGGTCAGGGCAGGCAGGCAGGCTCAGGCTCAGGGTCAGGGCAGGCAGGCTCAGGGTCAGGTCAGGCAGGCTCAGGGTCAGGGCAGGCAGGCTCAGGGTCAGAGTCAGGGCAGGCAAGCTCAGGGTCAGGGTCAGGCAGGCTCAGGGTCAGGGCAGGCAGGCTCAGGGTCAGGCAGGGTCAGGTCAGGTCAGGCAGGCTCAGGGTCAGGGTCAGGGCAGGCTCAGGCTCAGGGTCAGGGCAGGCAGGCTCAGGGTCAGGCAGGCAGGCAGGCTCAGGGTCAGGTCAGGTCAGGCAGGCAGGCTCAGGGTCAGGGGTCAGGGGCAGGGTCAGGGTCAGGGTCAGGGTCAGGGTCAGGGCAGGCAGGCTCAGGGTCAGGTCAGGCAGGCAGGCTTAGGGCAGGCAGAATGGTCAAAACCGGGAAAACTAGAAAACAGAAACTAGAGAATGACAGGAGCACGGGGAAAACCGCTGGTAATCTTGACTGAACAAAACGAACTGGCAACAGACAAACAGAGAACACAGGTATAAATACACTATGGATAATAGGTGACACCTGGAGGGGGGTGGAGACAATCACCAAGACAGGTGAAACAGATCAGGATGTGACACTCGTCTCCTCAGGTTCTAGTCCTTCAATAAAATGGAATGCTATTACGACCGTGGCCTTTTGTACAGGAGGTTGGCAATACCTTGACCATTTATTGATAACAGATAATCAATACTATGACCATCTATTGAGAACAGATAATCAATACCTTGACCATCTATTGATAACAGATTAAACAGACAGAAAATATGTTCAAGGAAATCCAATCTAAACAAAAAACTTTCAGAAATGACAAAAGCTGCTACAGTAACTAATAATATCTAGTACAGTTCAGGTATAATAACTAATAATATCCAGTACAGTACAGGTATAACATACTGAGCTGTTGATAAATAATAATATCTGGTACAGTACAGGTATAATGTTCTGAGTTGTTGATAACTAATAATATCAAAGCAAATCAAATCAAGTTTATTTATATAGCCCTTCGTACACCAGCTGATATCTCAAAGTGCTGTACAGAAACCCAGCCTAAAACCCCAAACAGCAAGCAATGCAGGTGTAGAAGCACGGTGGCTAGGAAAAACTCCCTAGAAAGGCCAAAACCTAGGAAGAAACCTAGAGAGGAACCAGGCTATGAGGGGTGGCCAGTCCTCTTTGTCACGACTTCTGCTGAAGTCGTTGCCTCTCCTTGTTCGGGCGTTGCTCGGCGTTCGACGTCACCGGTCTTCTAGCCATTATTGATCAATTTTTCATTTAGCATTGGTTTTGTTTTGTCTTCCCACACACCTGTTTTCTAATCCCATTCATTAACTGTTGTGTATTTAACCCTCTGTTTCCCCTCATGTCTTTGTCAGAGATTGTTTTATTGTCAGTGTTGTTTATTTGTTGTATTGGTGCGCGACGGGTCCTCGTACCCATGTTTTTTCATGTCTATACTATTTAGTGTTATGGAGCATGTTCTGTGGACAGTTATTAAAAGACTCCATTTACACTCTATTTCGACTCTCCTGCGCCTGACTTCCTTGCCACCTATACACACGGCGCTAACACTCTTCTGGCTGTGTCCCGGGTGGAGATTATAACAGAACATGGCCAAGATGTTCAAATGTTCATAAATGACCAGCATGGTCAAATAATAATAATCACAGGCAGAACAGTTGAAACTGGAGCAGCAGCACGGCCAGGTGGACTGGGTACAGCAAGGAGTCATCATGCCAGGTAGTCCTGAGGCATGGTCCTAGGGCTCAGGTCCTCCGAGAGAGAGAAAGAAAGAGAGAATGAGAGAATTAGAGAGAGCATACTTAAATTCACACAGGACACCGGATAAGACAGGAGAAGTACTCCAGATATAACAAACGGACCCTAGCCCAGACACAGACACATAAACTACTGCAGCGTAAATACTGGAGGCTGAGACAGGAAGGGTCAGGAGACACTGTGGCCCCATCCGATGATACCCCCGGACAGGGCCAAACAGGAAGGATATAACCCCACCCACTTTGCCAAAGCACAGCCCCCACACCACTAGAGGGATATCTTCAACCACCAACTTACCATCCTCACCATCCTGAGACAAGGCCGAGTATATCTAGTACAGTACAGGTATAATAACTAATAATATCAAGTACAGTACAGGTATAATAACTAATAATATCAAGTACAGTACAGGTATAATAACTAATAATATCTAGTACAGTACAGGTATAATAACTAATAATATCTAGTACAGTACAGGTATAATAACTAATAATATCTAGTACAGTAAAGGTATAATAACTAATAATATCTAGTACAGTACGGGTATAATAACTAATAATATATAGTACAGTACAGGTATAATAACTAATAATATCTAGTATAGTACAGGTATAATAACTAATAATATCTAGTACAATACAAGTATAATAACTAATAATATCTAGGACAGTACAGGTATAATAACTAATAATATAAAGGACAGTACAGGTATAATAACTAATAATATTTAGTACAGTACAGGAATAATAACTAATAATATCCAGTACAGTACAGGAATAATAACTAATAATATCTAGTACAGTACAGGTATAATAACTAATAAATCAAATCAAATCAAATCAAATTTTATTTGTCACATACACATGGTTAGCAGATGTTAATGCAGAGTGTAGCAAAAATGCTTGTGCTTCTAGTTCCGACAATGCAGTAATAACGAGGTAATATAACTAACAATTCCAAAAAATAAACGACTGTCATACACAGTGTAAGGGGATAAAGAATATGTACATAAGGATATATGAATGAGTGATGGTACAGTTTTTTGCATAGGCAAGATACAGTAGATGATATCGAGTACATACAGTATATACATATGAGATAAGTCAGTAAACCAAGTGGCAATAGTTAAAGTGGCTAGTGATACATGTATTACCTAAGGATGCAGTCATGATATAGAGTACAGTATCAACGTATGCATATGAGATGAACAATGTAGGGTAAGTAACATTATATAAGGTAGCATTGAAAGTGGCTAGTGATATATTTACATCATTTCCCATCAATTCCCATGATTAAAGTGGCTGGAGTAGAGTCAGTGTCATTGACAGTGTGTTGGCAGTAGCCACTCAATGTTAGTGGTGGCTGTTTAACAGTCTGATGGCCTTGAGATAGAAGCTGTTTTTCAGTCTCTCGGTCCCAGCTTTGATGCACTTGTACTGACCTCGCCTGGTGGCAGCGGGGTGAACAGGCAGTGGCTCGGGTGGTTGATGTCCTTGATAGCACCTTCCTGTAGCATCGGGTGGTGTAGGTGTCCTGGAGGGCAGGTAGTTTGCCCCGGTGATGCGGCTCTGTGCAGACCTCACTACCCTCTGGAGAGCCTTACGGTTGAGGGCGGTGCAGGGGATTTTAACCATACCAGGCGGTGATACAGCCCGCCAGGATGCTCTCGATTGTGCATCTGTAGAAGTTTGTGAGTGCTTTTGGTGACAAGCCGAATTTCTTCAGCCTCCTGAGGTTGAAGAGGCGCTGCTGCGCCTTCCTCACGATGCTGTCTGTGTGAGTGGACCAATTCAGTTTGTCTGTGATGTGTATGCCGAGGAACTTAAAACTTGCTACCCTCTCCACTACTGTTCCATCGATGTGGATGGGGGTGTTCCTCTGCTGTTTCCTGAAGTCCACAATCATCTCCTTAGTTTTGTTGACGTTGAGTGTGAGGTTATTTTCCTGACACCACATTCCGAGGGCCCTCACCTCCTCCCTGTAATCAGGCAAGGTGTCTGGTGTTGACTAATCAAACAGTGCAGCTACCACTGCTGTGTCAAACAAGTCCGCAAACAGAGATGATTGAGTTGAGGCGTGCAGACACAAGAGGTCGTGGGTGAACAGGGAGTACAGGAGAGGGCTCAGAACGCACCCAGGATGTGTGGGGCCCCAGTGCCCGAGGATCAGCGGGAGGAGATGTTGTTGCCTACCCTCACCACCTGGGGGCGGCCCGAATCCTTCACTGCAGCAGGAAGTCCAGTTACCCAGTTGCACAGGCTGCAGGGGCCCAGAGACCCAGGGTCTCGAGCTTGATGACGAGCTTGGAGGGTACTATGGTGTTGAATCAATCCCTAGCTGTAGTCGATGAACAGCATTCTCACATAGGTATTCCTCTTGTCCAGATGGGTTAGGGCAGTGTGCAGTGTGGTTGAGATTGCATCATGAAGTGGACCTATTTGGGCCATATAAGCAAACCTGGAGTTGGGTCAAGGGTGTCAGGTAGGGTGGAGGTGATATGGTCCTTGACTAGTCTCTCAAAGCACTTCATGATGACGGATGTGAGTGCTAATGGGGCGGTAGTCGTTTAGCTCAGTTACCTTAGCTTTCTTGGGAACAGGAACAATGGTGGCTCTCTTGAAGCATGTGGGAACAGCAGACTGGTATAGGGATTGATTGAATATGTCCGTAAACACACCGGCCAGCCACAAGGCGCATGCTCTGAGGGCGCGGCTGGGGATGCCCACGTCTGGGCCTGCAGCCTTGCGAGGGTTAACACGTTTAAATGTCTTACTCACAGTGGTAGGCTGCAGTGAAGGAGAGACCGCATGTTTCCGTTACAGGCCGTGTCAGTGGCACTGTATTGTCCTCAAAACGGGCAAAAAAGGAGATGATTTAGTCTGCCTGGGAGCAAGACATCCTGGTCCGTGACAGTGGGCTGGGTTTCTTCCTGTAGTCCAGTGATTGACTGTAGACCCTGCCACATACCTCTTGTGTCTGGAGCCATTGAATTGAGATTCTACTTTGTCACTGTACTGGCGCTACAGCTTGTTTGATAGCCTCCTGGCGGAGGGAATAGCTGCACTGTTTGTATTCAGTCATGTTACCAGACACCTTGCCCTGATTAAAATCAGTGGTTCGTGCCCTCAGTTTCACACCCGATGCTGGAAGGCCATCAATCCACGGTTTCTGGTTAGGGAATGTTTTAATCGTTGTCTATGGGAACGACATCTTCAACGCACGTTCTAATGAAGCTTCGCACACCGAATCAGCGTATTCGTCAATATGCATCAAAGAGTGTTATCTGACGCACCACTCATTGAAACATCTCCCAGTCCACGTTAATCATGGAAGCAGTCTTGGAAATGTGGAGTCAGCTTGGTCGGACCAGCGTTGGACAGACCTCAGCGTGGGAGCTGTATAATAAAAAAATAATATCTAGTACAGTATCAGGTATAATGTAATGAAATGCTTCCTTTAGGTTAACCACTTGAAAACGCAACAACAATAGAACAAGTCAGTAGTTAAGCTTAATAAACAGAGTAATACAATAGTAATAAACCCTTCATTCATCAGTATCCTGAACATAGCTGGGTGTTTCTGGGATAGATGGTTGATATAAAAGTCAGTACTACAATAGTAATAAACCCTTCATTCATCAGTATCCTGAACATAGCTGGGTGTTTCTGGGATAGAGGGTTGATATAAAAGTCCATAAGGTCTATATAGATCCGAGAAAATAATGAATAAGATTACATGGAGAGGGGGACCTGATCCTAGATCATAATGAATCAGATTACATGGAGAGGGGGACCTGATCCTAGATCATAATGAATCAGATTACATGGAGAGGGGGACCTGATCCTAGATCATAATGAATCAGATTAAATTGAGAGGGGGTACATGATCCTAGATCATAATGAATCAGATTACATGGAGAGGGTGACCTGATCCTAGATCATAATGAATCAGATTACATGGAGAGGGGGGACCTGATCCTAGATCATAATGAATCAGATTACATGGAGAGGTGGACCTGATCCTAGATCATAATGAATCAGATTACATGGAGAGGGACCTGATCCTAGATCATAATGAATCAGATTACGTGGAGAGGAGAACCAGATCCTATATCATAATGAATCAGTTTACATGGAGAAGGGGACCTGATCCAAGATCATAATGAATCAGATTACATGGAGAAGGGGACCTGATACTAGATCATATTGAATCAGATTACATGGAGAGGGGGATATACAGTGCCTTGCAAAAGTATTCGGCCCCCTTGAACTTTGCGACCTTTGCCACATTTCAGGCTTCAAACATAAAGATATAAAACTGTATTTTTTGTGAAGAATCAACAACAAGTGGGACACAATCATGAAGTGGAACGACATTTATTGGATATTTCAAACTTTTTAACAAATCAAAAACTGAAAAATTGGGCGTGCAAAATTATTCAGCCCCCTTAAGTTAATACTTTGTAGCGCCACCTTTTGCTGTGATTACAGCTGTAAGTCGCTTGGGGTATGTCTCTATCAGTTTTGCACATCGAGAGACTGAAATTTTTTCCCATTCCTCCTTGAAAACAGCTCGAGCTCAGTGAGGTTGGATGGAGAGCATTTGTGAACAGCAGTTTTCAGTTCTTTCCACAGATTCTCAATTGGATTCAAGTCTGGACTTTGACTTGGCCATTCTAACACCTGGATATGTTTATTTTTGAACCATTCCATTGTAGATTTTGCTTTATGTTTTGGATCATTGTCTTGTTGGAAGACAAATCTCCGTCCCAGTCTCAGGTCTTTTGCAGACTCCATCAGGTTTTCTTCCAGAATGGTCCTGTATTTGGCTCCATCCATCTTCCCATCAATTTTAACCATCTTCCCTGTCCCTGCTGAAGAAAAGTAGGCCCAAACCATGATGCTGCCACCACCATGTTTGACAGTGGGGATGGTGTGTTCAGGGTGATGAGCTGTGCTGCTTTTACGCCAAACATAACGTTTTGCATTGTTGCCAAAAAGTTCAATTTTGGTTTCATCTAACCAGAGCACCTTCTTCCACATGTTTGGTGTGTCTCCCAGGTGGCTTGTGGCAAACTTTAAACAACACTTTTTATGGATATCTTTAAGAAAATACTTTCTTCTTGCCACTCTTCCATAAAGGCCAGATTTGTGCAATATACGACTGATTGATGTCCTATGGACAGAGTCTCCCACCTCAGCTGTAGATCTCTGCAGTTCATCCAGAGTGATCATGGGCCTCTTGGCTGCATCTCTGATCAGTCTTCTCCTTGTATGAGCTGAAAGTTTAGAGGGACGGCCAGGTCTTGGTAGATTTGCAGTGGTCTGATACTCCTTCCATTTCAATATTATCGCTTGCACAGTGCTCCTTGGGATGTTTAAAGCTTGGGCAATCTTTTTGTATCCAAATCCGGCTTTACACTTCTTCACAACAGTATCTCGGACCTGCCTGGTGTGTTCCTTGTTCTTCATGATGCTCTCTGCGCTTTTAACGGACCTCTGAGACTATCACAGTGCAGGTGCATTTATACGGAGACTTGATTACACACAGGTGGATTGTATTTATCATCATTGGTCATTTAGGTCAACATTGGATCATTCAGAGATCCTCACTGAACTTCTGGAGAGAGTTTGCTGCACTGAAAGTAAAGGGGCTGAATAATTTTGCACGCCCAATTTTTCAGTTTTTGATTTGTTAAAAAGTTTGAAATATCCAATAAATGTCGTTCCACTTCATGATTGTGTCCCACTTGTTGTTGATTCTTATGTAAACTTCTGACCCACTGGAATTGTGATACAGTGAACTGTAAGTGAAATAATGTGTCTGTAAACAATTGTTAGAAAATGTTATTGTGTCATGCATGAAGTAGATGTCCTAACTGACTTACCAAAACTATAGTTTGTTTAACAAGACATTTGTGGAGTGGTTGAAAAACAAGTTTTAATGACTCCAACCTAAGTGTATGTAAACTTCCGACTTCAACTGTATATATGTATATATTCTTTTTTAAAATAAAAATCCCTACCATGGATAGTATTATTATCCGACTCCTCTATGGGAACGTTGTCATATTTAGAGGAGCATGGAGTACTCTTGGTGTCTCGGAACATTTGGTTATCAATATACAGTTTATTGACTATGAGAGCTATACGTTTCCCCTTTAATCTATTCTCCTTGAAGAGTGTGTACAGAACTTTTCGCATTCTGCAATTTCTTTCTGGAACTGATCATTCATGTTTATTTTCGTGCCAGTGAGTCTTTTACCCAGGCTTTAATCATAATTTTATCTTTGAAGAATGAAAATTTGGCAACGATTGGGCGCTCATATCTCTTTCCTAAACGGTGTACATGTTCAGTTGGATTTTGCTGACAACATCGCCTGGGATCTGTAGTTAAGTAAGAAATTATTATTTCAGGATTTTTGCTTTCTTTTTCTTCAATACCAGTAAGTACCAGATTTTACCTCATAGATCGAGTCTGTATGTCAAGCAAGGCTTCACTTGAAAACATGTTTTCCTTTTTAAGTTCATTAATGTCTGTTTCCATCTTATTGACTTTTAGCTTGTTTGTTTCCATCTCCATTGTCACAGTTTTTTCGTCACTAATCTCGAGGCTCGCCTTCAACTCCTTTATATCTTTACTGACTAATTCAAGTATGCCCAGGTTATCATTTATTGACATTAACAGATTGGTTTCCACCCTTACAATTCTGGGTGGTGAAAAGCATAAATTATCTGTGTCCGCCAAGGAGCTGTCACGCCCTGGTCAAAGTATTTTGTGTTTATCTTTATGTATTTGGTCAGGCCAGGGTGTGGCATGGGGTTTTTGTAATTGTGGTGTGTTTGTCTTGGGGTTTTGGTGGTGGTATTGGGATTGTAGCTTAGTGGGTTGTCTAGCAAAGTCTATGGCTGTCTGGAGTGGTTCTCAATCAGAGGCAGGTGCTTATCGTTGTCTCTGATTGGGAACCATATTTAGGCAGCCATATTCTTTGAGTTTGTCGTGGGTGATTGTCCTTAGTGTCTTACTTGTACTCTCTGTTAGTTTGCACTAGATAGGCTGTTTTCGGTTTTCATTACGTTTATTGTTTTGTAGTGTTTAGTGTTTAGTCGTGTTTACGTTTTGTTTAATAAATATGGATCGCAATCGACACGCTGCAGTTTGGTCCGACTCTCCTTCATCACCACTAGAAAACCGTTACAGGAGCTGCATTTTCTTTTGGGGATTGGTACTCCATGTTTACTCTCTGCCATGTTTGGTTGTTTGTTTTGGTAATATTGGTCAATAAATTTCCCTAGCCTTATAATTTGTTTTGTGTTGTTATCCAGATTGAAGGTTATTACCCACAAGTATGTGGAGTAAAGTGCTAATATATAGTCAAATTTACAGATATTGAATATTATGTTTTATGAGGCGACCTGCACCGCTGTGTTCAGTCCGCCATCTTGCCCCATTAATCAATTCTAAATAGTCAATAGTCTGTATGTTGACATGTAACACAAGAAGGAAAGCTGTAACGTTACGAACAAACAAGACAAGTCACAGTAAAAAACTATCTGTAGTAGAGAGAGGTTTTTTCCCCCATCCAACAACAATGACAATTAATGGATTGGCCTTGATGATAAAGTAGACACGACAAGCCCACTAACCAATCCTAGTATACCTTTTCCTTTCTGCATGGGTGGGGTTTTTGCTCAAGAACCAATGGAATCGCTCTCCATGATTCAAAATCCAGGCCCACAAATTAATGCATAATCTATCTTTTGACTAAACGTGTGCCACTAGTGTATATTTGATGTTTCAAAATGTTCGGTGGTGGTAAATACAAACAATTAAACTGTTCTTTAGTTTCAAAATCCTTCCGTCGCCATTTTTCTACAGCAACCACCACATTCGAGGGAGGATGGTTACTAACTTCCTGTTGATGACGTTGGTCTTTCCATCTTTTTCTGTGAGGGGTTAAGAGGTGCCACCACCTACTGTAAGTAGCATGCATTTCTCTTTTGGCAAAGTTGTAGGAGAGTATACATCATAGACTGTAGCAACCTATGTATATCTAATGCAAATAACATTACTTCGTAAAGGAGGGGAAAAAGGGTGTGGTTCGAGTTTACACTCCACTATCTGGGGGTCACAGTTCAAAAGGCTGACATCCTCCAAAATTAAATGGCTATGGGTTCCTAAAGTTTAGCAATGTAGGCTATTTATTGAAATCTACTTTGCAAGTTGCAACACATCAAATCAGATCCAACTTTATTTGTCACATGCGCCGAATACAACAAGTGTAAACCTTACAGTGGAATGCTTACTTTACAAGCCCTTAACCAACAGTGCAGTTCAAGAAGATTTAAGAAAATATTTCCCAAATAAATTAAAGTAAAAAATTTAATAAAAAAATAGGAAAAAGTAACACAATAACATAACAATAACGAGGATATATACAAGGAGTACCGTTACCGAGTCAGTGTGCGGGGGACAGGTAAGTTGAGGTAATTTGTACATGTAGGTAGGGGTGAAGTGACTATGCTTAGATAATAAACAGCGAGTAGCAGCAGGGGACCCCCGGGGGGAGGGGTCAATGTAATAGTCCCGTGGCCAATTGATTAATTGTTCAGCAGTCTTATGGCTTGGGGAGTCGAAGCTGTTGAATAGCCTTTTGGTCCTAGACTTGGCGCTCCGGTACCTTTTGACTTACAGTAGCAGAGAAAACAGTCTATGACCTGGGTGGCTGTTGTCTCTGATACTTTTATGGGCTTTCCTCTGACACTGCCTACTATATAGGTCCTGGATGGCAGGAAGCTTGGCCCTAGTGATGTACTGGGCCATTCGCACTACTCTCTGTAGCGCCTTATGGTCAGATGTCGAGCAGATGCCATACCAGTCGGTGACGCAACCGATCAGGATGCTCTCGATGGTTCAGCCGTAGAACTTATTGAGGATCTGGGGACACAAGCCAAATCTTTTCAGTCTCCTTAGGGGGAAAAGGTGTTGTCGTGCCCTCTTTCGTCAGCAAACTTAATGATGATGTTGGAGTCGTGTTTGGCCATGCAGTCGTGGGTGAACAGGGAGTACAGGGGGGGGACTAAGTACACACCCTTGAGGTGCTCCAGTGTTGAAAATCAGTGTGGCAGACGTGTTGTTGCCTACCTTTACCACCTGGTTTAGTTTTTGCTTGTAAGCAGGAATCAGGATATGTATGCTGACTGTGGCTTCAGTTTGAACATAGTTTGGAGCAATAAACAGGCCATGGAATGGAATTTTATTAAATTAAAATGTAGGCTGTGTATTAATGGCGTCAATACAATAGAGTAGAATGGGTTTCATGACCACAGATAATTTCACCCTTAATGACAGTGATCAACACTGTTTGAAGCGGTTTAGGGAATGGCATCTCTTTAAGAAAGTAACTGGAACAGTTGATAGGAACAGTTGGTATTGCCTAGAAAATATAGCCTAGTATATAAAACTAATGAAAAGATGTAGGCTTTTAATGGCTATAAACTATAAATTATTATAACTTTTGTGTCAAACTCAATTATTGTTAATGCATTGTTTCCTTGTGTGTGGTTATTTTGTTTGGAAAATAAATCAAATAAAATTTAAATCACAAAAAATTTAGGCTGAAGTGGTTAGCTGGAAGGTGGCAGGTTGAATTTGAGATGAGAGAATTTCTGGCTATTGTCTTTCAAATTAACTCAGGGCTGGATGGCTTGCCTAGGACGTATAAGCGGTCCTCTGAATGGAGGCTAAATGACAGAAACGCAAAAGTGGCCTGCCGAGGGCTTACAGCAACCCTCTGAATGGGGGATACCCGCCAGAGATGCAAATCACGTCTTGATGACTAAAGTGTCTTATTAGGAATTTTCTCTATGTGGCCATAGGACTGTTTTGCTAGCACAGACTGGAATATGTTCATCTGATGGCATTGAGGAGTATACCTTCTCAGTCACCGGCTTCATTAATAAGTGCATCAATGACAGTGACCGTATGTTCCAATCAGAAGCCAGGGATTACAGGCAACATCGGCACCAAGCTAAAGGCTAGAGCTGCCGCTTTCAAGGAGAAGGACACTATCCGCCCGCTTATAAGATATCCCGCTATGCCCTTAGACTAACAAACAAACAGGCATCAATAAGCGTCAATACAGGACTAATATTGAATCCTACTACACCGGCTCGTTCGTAGGATGTGGCAGGGCTTGCAAACTATTGCGAACTACAAAGGAAAATCCAGCCGTGAACTGCGCAGTGATGCAAGCCTACCAGACGAGCCAAATGCCTTTTATGCTCGCTTTGAGGCAAGCAACACTGAAGCATGCATGAGAGCACCAGCTTTTCCGGACGACTGTGTGATTACACTCTCCGTAGCTGATGTGAGTAAGACCTTTAAAAAGGTCAACATTCACAAGGCCGCGGGCCAGATGGATTACCAGGACGTGTACTCAGAGCATGCATGGATCAACTGGCAAGTCTCTTCACTGACATTTTCAACCTCTCCCTGACCAAGTCTGTAATACCTCCATGTTTCAAACAGACCACCATAGTCCCTGTGCTCGAGAACGCCAAGGTAACCTGCCTAAATGACTACCGCCCCGTAGCAGTCACGTCTGTAGCCATGAAGTGCTTTGAAAGGCTGGTCATGGCTCACATCAACACCATTATCCCAGAAACCCTAGACCCACTATAATTTGCATACCTCCCCAACAGATCCACAGATGACACAAACTAAATTGCACTCAACACTGCCCTTTCCCACCTGGACAAAAGGAACACCTATGTGAGAATGCTGTTCGTTGACTACAGCTCAGTGTTCAACAGCATAGTGCCCACAAAGCTCATCACTAAGCTAAGGACCTTGGGACTAAACACCTCCCTCTGCAACTGGATCCTGGACTTCCTGATGGGACGCACCCAGGTGATAAGGGTAGGCAACAACACATCTGCCATGCTGATCCTCAACACGGGACCCCTCAGGGGTGTGTGCTTAGTCCCCTCCTGTACTCCCTGTTCACCCACGACTGTGTGGCCAAGCACTACTCCAAGACCATCATTAAGTTTGTTGACGACATGACAGTGGTTGGCCTGATCACCGACAACAATGAGATACCCTATAGGGAGGAGGTCAGAGACCTGGCATTGTGGTGCCAGGATAACAACCTCTCTCTCAACGTGATCAAGACAAAGGAGCTGATCGTGGACAACAGGAAAAGGAGGTCTGGACACGCCCCCATTCACATCGATGGGGCTGGTATCATGCAGAGCAAGGGGAACCACTACTTCAAGGTCTCAGAGCAAGTGACGTCACCGATTGAAACGCTATTTAGCGCGCACCAACGCTAACTAGCTAGCTATTTCACATCCATTACATAAGCACGGTGCCAGTTTACATCAAATGATGAAGCCCAACAAAATATCGCAGAGGGAATAGACTTCCTGTAGAAAATATCCCTTAATAAACGATTGTTGAATTTCGTATCTAGTAGACCAATGCCATTCACCTGGATATCGCTTACAATCAGAGATATTCCAAAATATGCATTATTCTGAAGTAAAGTTTTTATCCCACTAGGTATAGCTTTAATAACAGTGTCATATTCCTTGCTTGAAACCTCAAAGTTGTATCTTTCCATAAATTCTCTCCGTGTAAATAGATTCCCACTAATATTAACTAATTGGCTGACAATGACAATGTTTTTCGAGAACCATTTATGGTTAAATAACATCTTGTTTCTATGTAATATCGACCCATTGTTCCATATAAAACATTTATGAGGTGAAAAGTTGTGTTTATACAACAAAGCCCAGCACATTAAAGCCTGCTTGTGAAAAGCCGCCAGTTTCACAGGAAGTTTACCCACAATATATGGACATTGAAGTAAAAAATTAAGCCCTCTGAACTTCTGAAAAACAAAATGAGGTATAATATTCCAGAAACTATGAGGATTTTTATGTACCTTTTAATCCAGTTGACCTTTGATATCTGATTGAAGAGAGTGAAGTCGAAGACATTTAGACCGCCATCACAAACCCTGTTGGTGATAACATCTCTTTTTATCTTATGTGTCTTGTTTTTCCATATGAAGTTGTACAAAAGCCTATCTAAGGTACAGCAAGTAAATTTGGGAATGTCAATAGATGAAAAAAGATAGGATGCTCGAGATAGCCCCTCAGCTTTGGATAAAACCACTCTTCCTTGAAGATTTAAATCCCTCCCTAACCATGAGGATACTTTTTTTGTAGACAGATTCAGTTACAGGGTTCAAATTAAGATAATTCACAGCCTTAAGATTTTTGGTGATCTTTACACCGAGGTAGGTTACAGTTTTTTTTCAGAGATATTACAATCTGCTGGATTGACAGCTCCGTTCAAAACAAACATCTCACATTTGGAAAGATGTCATGACAAACCTGAGATTCTTCCCCTTCCTCTCTGAGAAACCAGGTATCACGTAAGTTAGCCCGAAGTGTCGTGAAACATTTGAGGAACTGTTGCGATATTGTCGTCCCTTTACGGTGTACCGCCATTTTAAGTTGAGGACAGATCGTTTCCCTCCCCCTGGCAAGAAGCTAACCAAGCTGAATCCTCTGTATCTCTCGGTTGCTGAAGTATATTCATCTGTGGGAAAACATCTTGCTTTGAACAAATAGAGCGCACGCTCTTATTCCACGTTGCCTGATTCGGGCTCTCGGAGTTTTAAAGGGATTGAATGAAGAGCTGAGGTGAGTAGGGTATAAATGTATAGTACCCCTGAGTGGCGGCACGAGGCCTATGCTATGGTGGACAGTCGTTAGGTAGACTGGAAAATATAACGTTAACTAAACTGGAATATGTAACGTTAACTAAAATAGGCATGTTAAAATGTACCATATTTCGTTTTAGGTGTCTGGTCTTCCTGCATTTAACTAACTTAAATGCTTTGGTGGATTGGCTAGCTAACGTTATCCAGGGTGGTCCATTGTTTGACTGCGTTGTTAGCTAACGTTAGCCCAACACTGAGGTGTCTAGTCGGAAGCCAGACAACTAGCTCTAAAGGCGTCCTCATCCGAAACTGTTTGGAACAGTTCGTGCGCATATTATGATTACATTTTGTGACGTTGTTCGTTTTAGTCTAGAGAAAGGTGCAATTGCTTCCCGGAATTCGGGGCGTTCCTGCATATGGGCATTCCTGCAACTGCAAGAACTCCTATCCACTTCACATTAACAGCACTTACAGTTGACCGGGACAGCTCTAGCAGGGCAGGAATTTGCCACACTGACTTGTTGGAAAGGTGGGCATCCTGTGATGGTACCACGTAGAATGGCCTTACTGAAGAATTCTGTGTGTGTGTGTAGTGGTGTGTTTACGTTAAGGGCAGGCATTCGCTACAGACAACTAACATTTGTCTGTCATGAATGCATTTTATCGATGACAATTTTCATGCACAAATACCGTGAAGATCTTGAGGCCCGTTGTCGTGCCATTCATCCATCACCTCATGTTTCGGCATGATAATGCACGGCCCCATGTCACAAGGATCTGTACACAATTCCTAGAAGCTGACTATGTCCCAGTTCTTCCATGGCCTGCAATCTCACCTGACATGTCACCCATTGAACACGTGTGGGATGCTCTGGATCGACGTGTACCAGAAGGTATTCTATTTCCCGCCAATATCCAGCCACTTCGCACAGCCATTGAAGAGTGGGACAACATTCCACAGGCCTGATCAACTCAATGCAAATGTCACGCTGCATGAGGCAAATTGTGGTAACACCAGATACTGACTGGTTTTCTGATCCACGCCCTTACCCCCCAAGAAAGTATCTGACTAACAGCTACATCTGTGTTCCCAGTTGTGAAATCCATACATTATGGCCTAATGCATTTATTCCAATTGTTTGATTTTCCTTATGAACAAACTCAGTAAAATCTGACATTTTTGCTCTTTATATTTTTGTGTGTATATGAATAACCAGCAGTCAGCCTAAACCATTCACTATTCTAGCTAGCTATCCCTGTAAATGTCTTATTTTCCTTGAAGCTTCCAGGTAAGGGAAGATTGAGCTTTGTTTGGTAACATTGATCAGTTCTCCTAGACACTAGCTTCGAATCTAGGTCCACACATGAAAGTAAGATGTTCCCTTACCTTTGCAGAAGCTGCACATGGTTGTCACAATGGTCATCCAAGCCTTTGTGGCTCTGTCCACACTGTTTAGTGGCAACACTGATGCAACTCCATCTGCATATTATTAGTACCTACATAGTTTATGAACTAAACATCTATTTGTCTCGCTGCAGGTGAAAGATGACCCAGTTTTTACCCCCCAATCTGCTGGCCCTATTTGCGCCCAGGGACCCCATACCATTTCTGACCCAGTTGGAGAAGCTTCCCCATGAAAAACACCACAACCAGCCATACTGTGGCATCGCTCCCTTCATCAGGCACTTTGAGGTAAGGCAAACCTACCTAGCTCTTGTGCAATTAAACTCTTCGTGAATGACATGGATAGTTGGCTGTTTTGTATATTATTTGATTGAATGCCTTTGACCCTCTAACTTTTGGACTGTTTTGATAGGACCCCAGAGATGCCCCTCCCCCCACTAGGGCAGAAACTCGCGATGAGAGGTTGGAGAGGAAGGTGAGAATTGGTAGAGGGGTCGCTTCCCTTTGTGGCCATTTCTTTTGACTTTTTTAGTCAAACCTCAATGCGTATCTGAATAAGACTGGAAATCTTCCGTGGGGTGTACTAGTATATGGCTCTAATGTAGATATAAAGTAACAATTTGGGGTTTGAGTCTGAGGGGCCTAGCTAACCTGTTTCTGTTTTACAGAGGAGGGAGAAGATCGAGAGGAGGCAGACGGTTGTGGAGACAGAACTGAAGCTCTGTAAGTTGACATGGATGAGCTTTTGTGACCTTCATACGATTTACTGAAAGTTGATGAAAGTCAGGTTGTAATATTTTCTTCTGCCTTCTAGGGGATCCACACAATGACCCCAATGCTCAGGGGGATGCCTTCAAGACTCTGTTTGTGGCTCGTGTGGTAAGTGTGCATTATACAGGCTACCTTCCATGTTCCATAGCATCTTTACCTTCTCTTCCATCCTGTCTTGGCCACTGATACTAAAGCCAGGTAGTGATTTAAACAAATTAAGCATACATTCTCTGCAATAAAATGAAAACCAGGCAGCCACTTCTTGAAGCATAACTTACATTTTTTATTGAATGGTATGAAGCCCAGAAGTGTGTTCTGAAGACAACTCTAAGACCAGGCTGTCAGTAAACTCTACACTGTTGTATTTGGCGCATGTGACAAGTAAAATTTGATTTGAAACTGGGTTTTCCGCTAAGTTCTGATGGGATGGATGTTAACTGTTATCATTGCTGCAGAATTATGACACCACGGAATCCAAGCTTCGCCGTGAGTTTGAGGTCTACGGACCCATCAAACGGGTAAGTTTACTCTGTCTCCTAAACCACCCTTTGGTTTTATAATACAACTTATGAGACATTTGTTAGTGGCAATTGGTCCTCTGTGTCCCCTCCCCCACAGCTTGTTCAGCTAGCGTTATTATAGTCGCTCTCTTCCAGATCTACATCGTCTACAACAAGAGGTCGGGGAAGCCCAGAGGCTACGCCTTCATAGAGTATGAGCACGAGAGAGACATGCACTGTGAGTACAACGAGAGACCAACCCCCTCATAACCCACCTCATCTCAAATGAGTCTGGATGCTGGGAGGGTACGTGGGTGGGATAGTATTTTTTTGAAGGACTGAAAAGAAAGGTACCGAAAAAAATTCACTAGATCAATTTTACGACCATACAAATGGTTCGAATTTCACTATAGCTTTACAAGTTGTACCAGTTGGGGTTACTGACTTTTAGTTAACATCAGCACCTTGTACTCTTGCCCAGTGCAGGAGGAACCCTCTTGACTGAATAGCACCTTTTATGGAGCAAACTGGCTAGGCTCTGTTTTTAAAATGTAGCTATTTTCTGTACTGCACAAGCAGCTTATGCTGTCCTTGGTGCGATTTCCCTTTGAAAGGCCAGGATCAGTGATGGTTTCACATTTATCCATAGTCCTAGGGCCACTCTTAATATCTGCCAAATGTATAAAAAAAATGAATTAAAAAAATAGTGTTCACACTGCTGAGCCACACCGAGCTGTACTGCGCTGGCCTGATTATGCTGCGAGGACATGAATGGAAAGTATCCAAGCCAGCAGAGTATGGTTTGGATTGGCACAATGGTATGAAAAGGGTCAGAGAAGGAGAACTAGCTGGAAAGTAGGCTTGGGCAGTATCCAGATGGTCATACCCTCATACCGACCTTGTGTCATACTGGGATATTTGGTATTGCCAGTTAGAATGCTAACGACCGCATTGCTAACATTTTGTAACTCAAATGATAGTTTGCTGCAAGCACAAAACCAATATTTGCCAGCGAGGCTCTTGATCCAGGAGGTTATTCTCTGCTTTTACCAAGTGAATGCTTGATTTAGAAGAAGCTAACCACTTAGCTAGTTGGCTAACTAGCTACTAAATTAGCAAACCAAATGCAGAAGTTGGCACATTTTAGGCAGTTAACTTTTAGACTTCCCATAGTGTAATTAAATCACCTGGCACATGCTGCACAACAGTGAGTCACTCCCATGGCTCCGGTCTCATAGTTGTGTGCCTGTCAACAAGCACCACATGACTGGGGACTACTATAAGCTTCATAATAATGTGACAGGTGAAATGAAGAACTCTGTTCTTTGTCTCCTAATGTATTGCACAAGTTGATTGTGGGTGTTAAGTAGCTACAAATAAAATGTATTAATGAACCTCATAGTTGAAACGGTGTTGACGGTATGGAAAAACCATCCCGTGTCTTTTTCAAATACCCCGGTATACTGCCCAAGTCTATTGGGAAGGGGGTTAAAAATATGGACCCACAGTCCATACGAGTTAAAGATTAAAACTCTGAACACAAGGGTCCCCAAAATCCATCCATCCTTTATATTTTTACAACTGAGTTTGGAATGGCGATATGTTATTAATTAGGGGAAACAAGGTGCTGAGTGCGTTTTGTGTGATGTCTGTCTTGTGTGGCGCATGATGACCTCTTGACTAACTCAAGGCTACGAAAGGGTTTCTGTACTGCACTTGTCTGAGTGAGTGCAGTTAGTCCAGCCATGACACTTGTATGTGGCGGTGCCATTTGGTGGGAAGGTTTGGCCTATGTTTTTGTATGTATAAACAACTTCTAAGCCTTGTTCTTCTGGTCACCTTGAATGTCTTTGCTTGCTGTAGGTTAGGCCTGTAATAGTTAGGAGTGTTAAGTCATCAGTGGAACAGGTAGGTTTCCTGGTTGGACAACCAACGGTAAGCTACAGGTCACCAACAGGGTAGTTCTTCCCCCTAACTTGTCTGGTTAACTTAGGTACCCTCATCTCTGTGCTTTTGTGACACTAGGCCATTTCTATCAGCTCATATCAGTGGTCCTCCACCCTGGTCCTGGTGAGCTACCATGCCAGCTGGTATTATTCTCATTGATCGAATTAAAACAAATTATCAGGCAGAAGGGTGTTCCAGGTGTAAATCAGTTGCTCTCTAAGATTGCTATTTACTGGCCACCTTCCAGGCCGACTACTTGCCAGATCTCACAACACCTGGGTAGGTTTTTTTCATGTCAGCTAAAAATCATATAAAATAAGAATCTGACGCCTGACTGCTAGTTGGTGATGAGGCAAGGCGACTGCAGTGTAGCTGGCCTGGAATGTGGCCGCTGATTCATTGCTGGAACACTTAGGGTCATGCATCCAGGGTGCAATGAACAGGCAGGGAATAGTGTTCCCCAGGACCAAGGTCGCCCACCATTGGTATGATGTGACTCAGGTGAGGGTTGACTTGTGAGGGGATGTCAATGCTGGCTCTGCAGTGTATTAACTGTTTGTTGTTCTCATTGCCACTGCAGCCGCCTATCTGTGATGGCTATTGGCCAGAGCTGGCTTGCAGATGATGATGATGGTTATGATACATCTACACCCTACTACCACAGCTCAGTATATGGTTGGTATGATGGGTTTGTATGATGGGTAAGCTTTCTTTCCACCCTCCATCCTCCTATTTAGGGAAGAGGAGCTACGTTCAATGGGCAAAGCACCTTTTTTTTTTTTTAAGCTGCTTAAATGTTGCTTGAACAATACTGACATTGATAAGACGGATCTGGTGCTTTGACCATTGAACGCACCCCCAGGCCATTAGTCAGTTAATGGGTGCCTTTTGAGTTTTCCTTTTGTGTTAAAGCCACCTCGGATGTATCCCTTTTAATACTTATAGGCCTAGGTGCTTTTACTATTTTAGTATTTGTTGTCTGAAACAGTATTTTATCAGGTTCTCTTGCATAATCATTACGAAAATGATTATTTTTTTTTGCATAACTTTGCATCAAAAAGACCACACGCCCAAAATGAAATCCCCTAGCATTGTAAGTTAAGGTCTTTTCTTGTGTGCGTCGAGCTGGCTTTAATGGAATTGGCTTACGAGGGGACTCAACACTTTTACAGGAAGGCACATACTTATGCACATATGTAGCTTTGCCCCTACTATATAACTAGGCAAGAGCAGATGTTGACGAGCATAGCGATAGCTCATTCAAACATGGCAGTCATCTCACCCCCAGATCTCTTTACCACAGCTGATTGTAAGGATCCGGTGTATATAGCTAATAGAGCCAGTCAAGTGAGGAAACATGTCACCACTTGAACTTGCCTACATTTATTCTAGCCTACACCAAACACTTATCTAATTTTCTCTAGGTGCATACCTTTTTCTTAATTATTATAATTTTTTTGATATGCACCATATGTGTGCTTGTATAGTAAGAATGTATTAGGCCTTCTTTTTGGGGTTGAGTTAAGGCAACCCCGACCCCCCTTTGAGTGAAGTCCTCTCTGATTGGTTGAGAAGGTAATGGTTTGTGGTAAGACAAACCCGGATTGATTAGTGAGGGGTTGTGGTAAGGCCCCCTGGTAGTATAAACCTGTGAGGTGTCATGAAAGTACAGTGATGATTTGCTATGATCTAGAGGGGGTTCTGGTAAGGCCCTCTGGCTATAAAAGCGAGTGGTTCTGGTAAGGCCCTCTAATTGGATATAAAGAGGAAAGAGTCCTCTGCCGTTTCCCATTGGATCGTCTACCACAGCAGAGCAGACCAGTGTAGAGGCCAGGATGGGTCATCATGGATCCTGCTGAATTCTTTGGTCATAAGAGACTGATCCCAAGACTGTCTGGCCCAAGGGAGTATATATTTGTGTGTGTGTGTGTGTGTGTTCTGAGTTTGACTCGGAAGCTGCAGACTATGTGGTGTTAAATCTGGCAGTGGCTGGAGCCTGCCAATTTGGCTTGCAACTGGAAGCCCTATGCTCCCGGCGGTTCTGAGTCCGACACTGCGCTCTTGTCCAGGTGGTGGTAAGATAGTTGGTCAAAACAAACACAGCAGCCCATAAAGCCTCCACTAAGGTATGTGTATATAACTTGACACATTTTCTCATATCGCGATGATTCCCTCCACTATATCTCCCCCTCCAGACAAGTATTACAAGGTCAGAGGTTGTATGTAAGGCAACCTAATTTACATCAGCCTCACTATATATAGTCTGAAGCACAACATGTATAGGGTAAGAAGATATGTTTGTGTAATAAGCAGCATTGTCATACAAGGTTGTGTATTCTGGCAATTGGAGTAAATATTCAAACCAATGTCACTGGTATTTTATGTCTCACTGAACTGGGGGCTAAGAACACCAGAAGTGGTCGTGCCAGTGATGATGGCTATTGCAGGACGTGCCTAAGGTGTCAACATTTGCAGGGCAGTATCCACCTGGTTTGTCATTAACCACGTTTCCATCCAGTTTTTGAAAAGTCATACCATATTAAAGCAAATCACGACAGCTGTGATGGAAACATGAAGTTTCGGTACAATTTTATTAATGCAGAGTTTGACAAGGTGGGATCTTCCTGTAAAATTAAATGTGTGAAATAGCGGTGTTAGTGCTTTTAGGTCTTATCGAAGTAAAAACTGGAGTCAAGCGACTCCAATTCTATGTCTCTGGCAACCATGCAGTTTAATAGGCTACAGATAAAATAGATGAATGATGAACTTCACATGGTGATGAAAGTGCATGGCGATGAGCTTGATTCTTTCCAATAAATGTTTGTTCTTATGCTGGTGACATGATGCTTGACTGCTGTTTGACAAAATATTCTCTCATTATCTTGTGTAGACTAGCCTACCCTTACTGTATATGCGAGCTGTTGGCTAGAGCACACGCCAAGACCAGCGTAGGCACATTTACTATTAAACGCAACAGTTTGTGACACTTGGCTGTTAAATGTTTGTATAAAAAATAAATATACATGAACATTGTCATCACGCGCTGATTTTTATCTGCAACAATTCGGTTTGGTGGGAAAATTCACGTTTTCTTTAATGTGGATTTAAGAATATTTGCATTAAAATCTGTCGCCAATTGGGTGGAAACCTGGCTACTGGTATAAAATCCCCAATTCCACCTATAAGAGGCTAGACTAAGTGGGTGGCTGTTTGATCCATGGGGGTGACTCTTATTCGATGTTCCTTCTGGGTAAGAGGTTGTAGATGTGACAATTAGGTGAACATGCACAAATGCATTTCTCATCAATTTGTCAGGTTGGGTAATATAATAAATAGTATGTTGCTATATGAATTACTGTCTTGATTTATTTCAAGTGCACAAGCATTTTTCACATGCTCTCAAATGCACTCCGCATCAAAGTACTGTCAACTGCTTGGACCACTCGTTTACATTTAATTCATTTAGCAGGCGCTCTTAACCCTAATTTCTCCTGTAAGTCACTGGATAAGTGCTTTGCTCAAGGGCACATTGACAGATTTTTCACCTTGTCCACTTGGATTTGAACCACCAAACTTTTGGTTACTGTCCCACTACTCTTAAACTCTAGGCTAACCACTAGGGACACGCAATATTCAGTAATAATGCATTATTGGTAATGGTCTCTAGCTGACACTGGTAGCTTTAATGCATTTTTACACAGAATCCCATGAGATTAAAGTTATACTTATGAAAGGCTGTGTATTTTCAATATCACTATGGAGCCATTTAAATGCATAGTTGTAGGTAAATCTTAGCCAAAGCTACCTGAGCCTTTCATGCGTCACACTATAATTTAAGGGTATGCATATAATTGATATTGAGCATTTTTGCTAGCTTCCTTAGATGTATTAGCTTATAGTAGTGGGCAATGTCAAGACCGTTGATTGGTCTAATCTCCTCAAACTCAACTCTGGACCCCGAAGCCAGTTCCCCAATTGTTCCCCTCTAATTAGGGACTGATTTAGACCTGGGAAACCAGGTTTGCAATTGAGGCAGAACAGAAAAACAGCAGGCTCTGGGCCACATAGGTTGAGTACCCCTGGTCTAAACTATGACCTTTTAGCTTCAAGGTAAAAAAACTATGACCTTCAAGGTAAAAGGAGCCACGCAACAGTAAGAGGTTGACCCTCTGACAGTGTGGTCACTTGACCTAAGTAAGATTTAAATTATTTTAAGCGACTTTTCGGTCTCTGGTGCTCCACGTTAAACAGCAATCATTATAGGCCAAACTTCAATGTTTTTAAAATATATTATATAATGCATACAATAAAATGGAATGTTTTGAGATTTTAATGATTAATGCGTAGTTCACACAAAAAAAAAACATTTCTATCTGCTATACCGGCTCACTTGTAATTTGCGGCTAGAATGCTTTTCTTTATCCCTCTTTAACTTTTTCAAAATAAAGATTTACTTAAGTAAAGTGCTTGCACAACAAAATACTTCTTCAAAAAAAGATTGATGTGCAGGTAAATGCAGCATTTAGTGGTGGAAAAAGGTCTACTACTACATGGTCTGTCTGCCCAGAGAGCAGCTCCACACTACCTCACCTGCTCCTGGTCAGTATATTCATGCACTCTTTGTTAACCTTACCTTTGAAACCGCAGAGCTCCATCTTACCCCTCTCTACCTTTCTCTCACCACCCCCCCCCTCCCTTTCCTCCAGCTGCCTACAAGCATGCAGACGGGAAGAAGATCGATGGAAGGAGAGTGCTGGTGGATGTTGAGAGAGGCCGCACTGTAAAGGGATGGCATCCCCGCAGGCTAGGTGAGGACCTGCACATGATTTCTGTGACTGTATAATTAACAGATTCTCTTTGCACTGGCCATTTAATGAATCCCTTTCATGTTTCATGTCAGTTTTTAAATACAAATCATAGACACATTTAATGTATCCTCAACCAGGCGGTGGTCTTGGTGGGACAAGGAGAGGCGGGGCTGACGTCAACATCAAGCACTCTGGAAGAGACGACACCTCACGTTACGATGACCACCCCCCAATTGGAGGGTGAGTAACTACACTGGGCCCTTGGGGTGGTCCACTAAGAGAGGGTTATGTTACCCTATTCTAAATAGGCCCTATCCATTAGACCTGAAAGAAATGGATAGATGTAGCAATATAGAAAAATTATCTGAAGACAAAGGGGATTTATTACCATATTCCTTAGTTACATCGATCCAATTATTTTAGATCTATGCAAGTCTAGAGGGTATGGGCTAGTGGTAGACTTGGGATTGGACATTTTGGTGTGACTGACTTGAAGTTTTCTGTAGCGGTTTGTCAGTTGACTGTTATTTTTGCCCTTCTCTTCACCTCAGGGAACGAGAGCGCGAACGTGGACCTGAGCCCAGAGGGGAGCGCAGAGAGCGCAGCCGTGAACGTGGGGGGGAGAAAGAGCGTGGTGGCGAAAGACGGCGGTCCCGGTCCCGGGAAAGACGCAGGCGCAGCTCCCGCTCCAGGGAGAGGGGTGACAGGGGCCTGGCAGGGCCCGCAGAGGAGAGCGTAGGGGGTGGCAGGAGGAGAGATCGAGAGAGGGAGCGGGGGGGTGGAGGACCAGGGGGAGACAGTCATAGCAGGGAGAGGAGCAGAGACAAGGGTGAAAGGAAGAGGAGGAGCCGCAGCAGAGAGCGCAAGCGAGACCGGGAGAGGGGCAAGGGTGGCGAGGGGGATGAGGGCATGGGGCTTGGAGACGGTATGGTGGGGGAGGGAGGAGAGAAGATTCCTGAAGAGCCTAGTGTGGGTGAGGAAGGGGGAGAGGTGGGAGAGGAGCGCGGTGGGAGGGAGCGGGACAGAGACAGGGAGCGGGACCGTGACCGGAGGCGCAGCCACAGGGACAAGGACCGGGAGAGGGACCGGGAGAGGCACAGGGGGGACAGGGAGAAGGACAGGGAGCATAAGAGAGACAGGGAGCGGGGTGGCGGGGAGCGCAGGGAGGACCGGCATGGCTCTCTCCTGCCCCCCTCGGCCGAGCAGGACGACGTGGGTAACGGGGAGGCGGGGGAAGCACCGCCCCAGCCAGAGGAGAACAGCCAGGATGGGTTGATGATGGACCAGGAGTCGGTGCAGTCGGGGGAGGGCTACGTTTCCAATGAGAACGGCTACAAGGTGGAGACCCAGGCAGACGAGTACTAAGCGGGGCGTTGCCATTTTTAAGTTCCTGTTTTTTTAATTTTATATATACAACAAACCCACATACCCCTTCCCTCTTTGTGTGAATGATACTGTAATGAGCTGCTGCCCTGTTAGAAGCCACAACGGAGCAGTGTAGGTATAACAAACTGTCTTTATGGGTTAAGTAGGGTTTTGTTTCTTCTGTATTTGAACCCCCACAAAAGGTCCACATCACAAAATAATTATTTCAAACCCGTCCCTCGGTTCCAAACTGAGAACTGTGCTCACTGTCCCTTGACATTCACTCTCTCCCCCAACCGGAACTTTAATCTGACATTCTGCTCTGTTTAGTACTTGTCTGATTACAATCCCTTTACGAGTGAGGCAGAGATTGCATAGTTATGTTCAAATATTTCTTTTCTTAAATATCTATTGGTGTTAATTCAACCTGGGTTGTTTTTCTGGGGGTTGTTAATAGGGGCTAAGTTGTTTAGGTTTTGTAACATCCCCCCAAGTGATTTGTATCAATCCATGATCCCACAAAAGCAGATGAGAAAATAAAAAATATATATATTTGAGCCTTCATATGTTCCTTTTTCACTTTAAAGTACAACCCTGAGAACATCTTACTCAACTGTCTGAACCCATATGTCTGTATTCTCAAGAAAATGTACACCAATAGCTAGGTTTCCATCCAATTGGCGACAGATTTTCATGCAAATATTCTTATGTGCATAAGGCATTATATGCCTTTTCCCACCAAAGATGTTTCCATCCAATTGACTTGTTGCAAATAAAAGGCTGTGCGTGATCTAGTGAAAATAAAAATGTATTTTGCGGTTAAATTCCGATGTATCGAAACCCATTGAACTAGCTTTTCTTTAACGCATTTAACCCCACTGATTGTTACCAAAAAATGTGTTATATAGCGTGTGCCCGCTTTGTTATTGGCAGATGTCCTCTAACCAACAGCACGAAGTTTGCTAGAGCACACATATAGTCTATATGAGATGTGGACAAAAGAGTGAGTCTTTATTTTTCAAACAGCAGCCAAGCATTGACTATCATGTCACCAGAATAAGACCCTGGATATTTATTGGAAAGTAACATCAAGCTAATTACCGTGCAAATTCACCACCCTGCGAGTTATATTAATTGATTTAATCTGTAGTTTAATGAACCGCACGCTTTCCGGACTAGTAGTGGGAGGACCACATGTCAACGCGTGACTCCCAAGTTTAGGTCGATATGATGGTTATTGTATCAATATTTGCGCATAAGTGTTTCCACTGACATTTCTCGCATTAATTTTACCAACACATTCCACCTTGTCTAGTTGACATTTGTTTCCGTCAGGCCTGTCATTACTTTTTAATCTGCCGTTCTTTGCTTGCATAAAAAGGTTGGATGGAAACCTGGTTATTGAACAAGGTTGAAAATGGGGGGGAGAGTAAGGAAATGTGTTGCAAAGTGCATGTCTACGAGTTGGCCAATATTGCTCATTTTTATTCTGTAAAGCAAGATGGGGGAACCCCCTGAATGGAATTGTTCTGATTCTTCTGAAATAAAGTTTTTAACATTTTTTAAATATTGAACATTTAGTCGGTCATCCTTTTCAGTAATCTAAACTACCAGGTTTATCGTCGGTTGGCATCCGACATTATGGTGCATTGCTGCCACCTACTGTACTGGAGTGTACTGTACTGTACTGAACTAAATCATACTTTATGGGGCAAATTTCACGCCATGTGTATTGCATTTAGACAGAAATAAATTGTAAACACGATAAAAGTTGCTAATGTAAACATATTTTCAAGGAAGAGTGAAATTTATTAATCAAAAGCTAAACAATTGAAAGCAATGTATTTAACATCAAAAGCAAAACCCCAAAACTTGCAAACACTATTTTAAAGTGAGAGCAAAACAAATGATTTAAAGGTTTTCAGTTAATCTTTCCCAACAACCAATCCTATTGAATCCATTTTGCCTACACTCTTGCCTGCATTTTCTACCTTTTGGTTATGCTACTCACATCTTGGCTCTCGATTTCTTTGCTTTCACTGCCAGTTTGATTAAGTTTGGGCTTTTTTTGTGAAGGGTGGTATTTAGAGGGAGGTGTAGACAATGAGTCTCCATTGGTCCACTAGTTTGAGGGATGGTTCACCTTAACCCAATCAATTAACTTTCATATTATTTTGGCTACTTAACCGGATGGTCTGACGTCACCACTGCAAATCTTTCTCCCTGTGGCACCATGTTCTGAACATGGCAAACCAGTTGCTAACACCTGTGCCGAACTTTGGGCAACAGGTAATTCATATGTTTACCTAAATAGTTACATGGTTTGTCATTAAATGTGTTTGACACACTTCTAATATCTGTACATTATTGACCCGTGACTGACAATTTTGAAGTACGTTGGCTTGTCCGACTAGCCAAATGGATATGGAATGAATCGCAAGACTAATGTTCCAGATAGCCACTGCCAGCCATAGTCAAAGGTTTGCTCAGAGCGGGTTAGCGAGCTAGATTGAAATAAAACAGCGACAACCCTGAATAGCTATTCCCATAATACCTGAAGCCTAGACCCAATCTTGCCTGATACCATGAATTGTATAATGATATAATTATAATGATATGCTTATATACTATAAAACGCAACATGTAACAATTTCATGTATTTTACACAATGCCATACACGTGATCTGCGGTTGAGCTGCTGGTCAGACATACTACCAAATGCCCTAAAACGATGGAGGCGGTAGTACGTCTGACCGGCAGCTCAACCGCAGATCACGTGTATGGCATTGTGTAAAATAAATGAAATTGTTACATGTTGCGTTTTATATTTTTGTTTAGTATATAAGCATATCATTATAATTGGTAGAGAAATTAACATTAAATTCTCTGGCAACAGATCTGGTAGACATTCCTGCAGTCAGCATGCCAATTGCACACTCCCTCAACTTGAGACATCTGTGGCATTGTTGTGATGAAACAGCACATTTTAGTTGCCTTTTGTCCCCAGCACAAGGTGCATCTTGTGTAAATACATTAACGGCAAAATAAATATATACATAGTCACATTCACTATTGACTTTAGGATATATGAACCAGTTTTCCAAAGACACTATTGTGTTATACAGTTTTAAACAGTTTTTTATATACAGAGGAAGGAGACATGAACCTGCTCTCAGAATATCTCTCTCAGACTGAGGAGCAGGCAGACAAACTTCCCAAATAGGGGCGAAGCACTCAAAACCGACTAGAAAATAATACAAAAATGGTAAGTCCAAAGACCTCTCGTATTGCCAACCTTACTACAATGGCAGCAAATATTCTTATGAATTCAACAAAACATAATGAAAGGAAACTTTATTTATATCACACCTTTTCCTGAAGTGAATGGTTTCACTCACTACTCTACCTGCGAACTGCTGCGTTCTTTGACATCTACATTGCACGTGAGGTTGATGGAAACTCTACATTTTCACTTTGTCACATATACAGTGCCTTGCGAAAGTATTCGGCCCCCTTGAACTTTGCGACCTTTTGCCACATTTCAGGCTTCAAACATAAAGATATAAAACTGTATTTTTTTGTGAAGAATCAACAACAAGTGGGACACAATCATGAAGTGGAACGACATTTATTGGATATTTCCCCCCAAAAAATACAAATCAAAAACTGAAAAATTGGGCGTGCAAAATTATTCAGTCCCTTTACTTTCAGTGCAGCAAACTCTCTCCAGAAGTTCAGTGAGGATCTCTGAATGATCCAATGTTGACCTAAATGACTAATGATGATAAATACAATCCACCTGTGTGTAATCAAGTCTCCGTATAAATGCACCTGCACTGTGATAGTCTCAGAGGTCCGTTAAAAGTGCAGAGAGCATCATGAAGAACAAGGAACACACCAGGCAGGTCCGAGATACTGTTGTGAAGAAGTTTAAAGCCGGATTTGGATACAAAAAGATTTCCCAAGCTTTAAACATCCCAAGGAGCACTGTGCAAGCGATAATATTGAAATGGAAGGAGTATCAGACCACTGCAAATCTACCAAGACCTGGCCGTCCCTCTAAACTTTCAGCTCATACAAGGAGAAGACTGATCAGAGATGCAGCCAAGAGGCCCATGATCACTCTGGATGAACTGCAGAGATCTACAGCTGAGGTGGGAGACTCTGTCCATAGGACAACAATCAGTCGTATATTGCACAAATCTGGCCTTTATGGAAGAGTGGCAAGAAGAAAGCCATTTCTTAAAGATATCCATAAAAAGTGTTGTTTAAAGTTTGCCACAAGCCACCTGGGAGACACACCAAACATGTGGAAGAAGGTGCTCTGGTCAGATGAAACCAAAATTGAACTTTTTGGCAACAATGCAAAACGTTATGTTTGGCGTAAAAGCAACACAGCTCATCACCCTGAACACACCATCCCCACTGTCAAACATGGTGGTGGCAGCATCATGGTTTGGGCCTGCTTTTCTTCAGCAGGGACAGGGAAGATGGTTAAAATTGATGGGAAGATGGATGGAGCCAATACAGGACCATTCTGGAAGAAAACCTGATGGAGTCTGCAAAAGACCTGAGACTGGGACAGAGATTTGTCTTCCAACAAGACAATGATCCAAAACATAAAGCAAAATCTACAATGGAATGGTTCAAAAATAAACATATCCAGGTGTTAGAATGGCCAAGTCAAAGTCCAGACCTGAATCCAATCGAGAATCTGTGGAAAGAACTGAAAACTGCTGTTCACAAATGCTCTCCATCCAACCTCACTGAGCTCGAGCTGTTTTGCAAGGAGGAATGGGAAAAAATGTCAGTCTCTCGATGGTGGCGCTACAAAGTATTAACTTAAGGGGGCTGAAGAATTTTGCACGCCCAATTTTTCAGTTTTTGATTTCTTAAAAAAGTTTGAAATATCCAATAAATGTCGTTCCACTTCATGATTGTGTCCCACTTGTTGTTGATTCTTCACAAAAAAAATACAGTTTTATATCTTTATGTTTGAAGCCTGAAATGTGGCAAAAGGTCGCAAAGTTCAAGGGGGCCGAATACTTTCGCAAGGCACTGTATATGAGCACATAATGTTCAAAAGTGGTGTCAGACAACATTATTTGAGTGACAGAGTTTAACATGTGCTATTTTGAGAAGGCATTACTTACTATAGATTATAGCCCATGTCGACTGTCTACTTTACTAGGGGCAATCTCCACTCATAGATAGTGTCTTCAAAGTGAAACAACATAAAACAGAAACCTCTAGGTCTTTTAATGAAGTGTAACTGTTGTATCATTTCCCAATGCCAACAAATTATACTGATGGCAAAGGAGGTCTTCTTAGTGCCAGTGTAACAGTATAACTTTACGTCCGTCCCCTCGCCCATAACCGGGCGCGAACCATGGACCCTCTGCACACAGACAACAGTCACCCACGAAGCATCGTTACCCATTGCTCCACAAAAGCCGTGGCCCTTGCAGAGCAAGGGGAAGCACTACTTCAAGGTCTCAGAGTAAGTGATGTCACCGATTGAAACGCTATTAGCGCGCACCACTGCTAACTAGTGTTGGGGAATAATCAGAATTGGTTGGTAACATAGGTAAGATGTTTTATATTCATCATATGTTTGTAAGTTACTTCTCATCAGAATGTTATTTTTGTATAATACTGTGGCGGGGTTGCAGTTATCTGTTCTATGTCAAGACTAAGTTGCATGGGCCGCAGAGAGGGGAGAGGTCAAGGTGTCATCATGTGTAAACATATCTTTTGCTCCACTGTGTCTGTGTGCCAGTCACTCCCTACTTTTCCCATCGGGGAGAGGAGGATGGCAGTGTCTGGAATCATTCTATGCTCCCCGTGAGCTTGTCCAGGATTGGTTGTATTTAGAATTGGTTGTATCTAAATGACAATTTGATATATGCCTGTTGATATGGAGGATTGGTTTATGGTTTCGGGGTTTGAGTAAGGAGACAAAGCCAAACGATTTATTATGTCTATGCTGTCTGACTATGTGTGTTCTTTGCTATTTAAGAATCTCAGTTGCAATGTAGGGGGGGCTCTCAGAGAATTCATTGATAGACACTGAATTGATCTGAGAGTCACAGGGTTGTGATAGAGCTCATATAATTAAAGATGGTCTTTGATAACTAACTCTGACTTGTGTTGTGGTTTGCGCTCATGATTTGGTAAATAGAGGAAATTTCCACGACACTAGCTAGCCATTTCGCATCGGTTACACCAGCATGAGAGAGAAAGAGATAGTCTCAAGACTATAGTCTGGTTTAGGAAGGGCATGTCTATGGAATGGTTTATGGAAACAAGTTGTTCCTCAAGTACTGCAAGAAGTAGTGGCAGAGGTGGTTTAACTTAACATCAGAATCCCATGTAGGTGTCTTTGGCAATGCCTGCCCACTTATCCTTCAGCACATCATGACCCCCATGCCACTGAGATTCAAGGTGTGCCACAAACACGCTGGCTAGGCTACCTAGACTTTTAATTCCAAATTGACTGAAACTAACCTATCAACATAGTGATGACATATACTGTGTGAATAACTTTTTAACTACGGGTACGTAATAAACGATGCACCCTGCATAAAGCAAGCTCAGACCTATTTGTTCTATTGTCCAATTGCAGTTGTCTGTGTAAGGGACCCCCCATTTAGTCTCAAATTCATATGAACAAGTACAAGGTTGCTGCAGTTCGACAGGTCATTCGTCCTCCCTAGGGTCTTAAGTTGGAATAACTCCTAGCCCACTGAGTGTTTTACAATGTTAATGGTTACAATGTTATGGTTGTCCCATAGACATCTAAATGTCCTTTCACTATTTGCAGGAGTTTGTTACGGAGTCTAGTTGATAGGTAATCGACGAGCCGGACTGTTCCCCGGACTCCAGTTGTACGGATTTGTACAATGCACTAACAAGGCTATTGAACCTGACATTGGTGTCTGTCTTTATTCCTTTATCCAACATATCATACTGAAGTATGGTATCAGAAGTGGCTCGGAAAACACACGTTTGTTATTTTTGTAGCTAAGTACAGAATAGGCGCAGTTACGTTCCATATGCGAACACACGCCGTTTCCTACTCACAACACTGATCAACTCGTTGTTAGCTGGCTAGCTAGCATCACTACCTACGTCGATGACTGAGGGCAAAGAAATCTCATATTCCATTGCTATGGCAGCGAACATTCCGCCACCAAATCCCATGATTCTCACAGGGGACTGGAATACTAATTGGGACAACTTCAGGGATGAATTCGAGGACTATGCGCTGGCGACCTGTCTACATGAGAAACCCAACGAGGTACAAGCTGCAAACTCTGAGGAGTTTAATGGGCAGCGAATGCAGGCATATCTACCGGCACAATCTCACCCTCACAGCACGACAACAGTGTGATGCAAAGGCTATATAGGATGCATTGGAGAATGACTTCAAACCCGCCAGAAACGTAATTTACGAGCGGTTCGTTTTCGGAAGCTGCAAACAGGAAGAGGGTGAGTCAGTACACAACTTTGTAACCCGTTTGAGAGAGAAATCCGCCACTTGTGAATACGGGGGATTGAAAGATGAATTGATTCGTGACAAAATAGTGCTGGGAATTGCAAATGAGGATACACGCCGGCGTCTACTGAGAGAGAGAGACTTAACATTAGTAACTGCCATCGAAATGTGCCGCACTGCTGAAGTCACTGACTTGTGAATGAGAACAATGGAAATCGAAACCCCACGCTCCGACGTTGATACTGTTCACGCTGTTGCTAGGCAGACATTCAGACTAAACCAATCGAGGCAGAGCAATTCACCACGAACGGTGAACACAGAGAGCCCCGTAGCATGTAAATACTGTGGGAATACACACACATGTGGCAAAGAGCACTGCCCTGCCTACGGAAAACCATGCAGAGCTTGTGGAACTAATAATCATTTTGCAAAAGTGTGTCTCAAAAGCAAAAGAAGGGTGAGTGAGGGCAAGATTCACTTTGTTGATGATGTCACTCAATGTTCAGAGCTGAATAGTGAAAGTGACATTTACATGCATGAATCCATTGGGGCTGTACACTCAAGAGGGAAGAAATGGTTTGTGACACTACGATTACACAACAAGAAACAACAATGTCAACTGGATTCTGGTGCTACATGCAACATAATGAGCTACAAAGACAAAATCAATCTGGCACCTGACACACATCTATTGCCCAGCGATACTAGACTAAAGCTGTACTCAGGAGAGCTAATGAGCTCTATGGGCACCTTTGAGACCGAATGTGTTATTCGGGGACGCAAACACAAGCTGGAGTTTGAGATTGTAAAACCCAGTCAACATCCTCTCCTCTCAGGCTCTACATGCGAACGCCTGGGACTGATGCAGTTCACTGTACCAAATGACCTGCACATTGTGGATCATGTCCAGCATGGACCCCTGTCCAAAGAACAACTACTCAGCAGATATGACGATGTATTCAACATGCCCGTTGAATCTGTGCCTGGGGAGGTACACTTTGAAGTGGATGAGAGCATCACTCCAGTCCAGTGTGCTCCTCGCAATGTGCCCATTGCAATGAAAGTGGCTGTGAAGGCCCAGCTGGACAAGTATGAGGCCGATGGCCACATGACATCTGTGACTGAACCAACTGACTGGATCAGCAATATGGTCATAGTGAAAAAAACAGAGAAGCTGAGGGTCTGCATCGACCCAAAGCATCTGAACCAAGCACTGAAACGATCCCACTACATCATGCCGACACTAGAGGATGTCCTCTATAAGCTTCCCAAGGCCAGGATTTTCACCTTGGTGGATGCCCGAGATGCATTCCTTCAATGCAAGCTGGATGAAGAAAGCAGCCTCATGACTACCTTCTGGACCCCCTGGGGTCGGAAACGCTGGCTCAAGCTCCCGTTTGGTGTCTCAGTGGCGCCTGAGATATACTAACGTAAGCAGCACGAGTTACTGGCTGGGCTCAAGGGCATTGAACCCATCGCCGATGATGTCCTGATCGTAGGCTGTGGTGACACAGACGAAGAAGCAGAACGCGACCACGATGTGAAGCTCCTGGCACTGATGGAGCGCTGCCGATCAGTTAAGCTTCGCCTTGGCCTGAAGAAGCTGCAGTTCAAGGTGAAAGACGTCCACTTCCATGGCCACATTCTCTCGGCAAAAGGCCTGAAGCCAGACCCAGACAAGGTCAGAGCGATCCTCGACAGGCCAAACCCGTCTGATGCAAAAGGAGTACAGCGTCTCATCGGCTTTGCAAACTATTTTGCAAAGTTCATGCCACACCTATCAGCAGTCTGATCTTTTTGGGCCAGACTATGATCTATTAATGTTTAGGGTACATAATGTTCATGTATCAGCAAAATTAAGGGGCAGGAAGGAAACTTGCCAGAAGTGAACATGGATAGTACAGTAGTAGCTAGCTAGCTAGCTAGCTAGAATGTCTAATATGTCACTTGTTTTAGTGTAGAATGGTTGTTTTAACGTTTAGAAAGTGTGTGTGATGAGTTATACACCCTATCATGATACGATGTCTGAACACCGAAGGTTTCTGCTAGCTAGCTACTGTGTGTGTGTGTTTTTCTTTATCACGGAAAGTCATAAACCCTGCCTATTTCTACAATTGCACGTCAATCGACTCCAGGGGGTTATAACGTGATTTTAAACCTAACCACACTGTTAACCTTATGCCTAACCCTAACCTTAAATGTACCCCTTTCCCACAGTCAAATTACCTAGTGGCCTCATGGGTGGAATGTTATTAATATTTTTCATAATCTAATAATTAATCAACATTTTTTTACGTTGAAAACCCTGTGTTTCTATGTCAAATTGTTTTGTTATATTTCAGTATTCTGTGATGTATATAAAGTGTAATATTGGGATGAAAACTCAAAATTGAATACATTTCAACTCTATATCTGACATGGTACATTTTTTTTTTAAAGCCCATAACCATGTGTGAGGTGTTTACTTTTGTTTCAAAGTATATTTGTTTTTAGACAACCAAGGAAAAATCTGTGTGACGCTGATTTAGCCCACTATAGTAAAAGGCAAGACCAGAAAGCTAATTTCCGTGTTGATACATTTTTACGATATAGCCAATTCTTACTTTGTGGCTGTGGTAACTGGTGGTAATCACGGAAGGGCTGGCTGGAAACAGAAGGACTGGGTCGGTCCTAACGTAAAACATCACGATCCGTTCAATTCAAAACCGGTATATCCAACTAGTGTAGCTGAAGTCTGAAGGCACAGCCCTTCATTATAGTTGCTTTGTGCCGACACATCAAAGCTGTTAGCTGTTCCAGACTCTTAAGCACAGAGTTTCTAAACTCAGAGGCACAAAACCACGAAACTTCCGGGAACGCTTGAGAAACAGACCAGGCAGACAGACCAAGCAGACCAGGGTTTGTTTGGGGTTTGAGAAGTGAAAAAAATATTCCTTAGTGGTTAATTTTCTAGAAATCTAAAGGCACAACTTAGATTCGAGCCAATGTTTTAAGTAGATGAACGTGTTATTACTACAACCTCGTGAAAGTGTCAAACTGAAACGTTTTCATTTTAGTCAAAAACAACTTTATATTGAATGAGTGCCTTTGCTTTGACAGCCTGCACACCCGATGATGTGTTTCTGCGTGAGTTTAGCCAGCGTCGCCATGACATCGCCTACAAGTGTGATCGGGATTTCTATTGGAGAAGCAGTTTCTGCCTATCTCCATACTTGTAATATTCATATGTGTAAACATACTGAATTGTAATTGAATGCATTTTACCGTCACATCATACTGCGCTATGATTGGTTAAGACCACATAAATGGTTAGGTCATGGGCAGTTTGATCCTGGTTGGCGATACGTGAACATGCCAGTTATAGCTAGCTAATAAAGAGCTACGTTAAGAGATATCCTGTAGTACTGCATTTCATTATGTTGTACAAAGTGTGCAAGACAATACTGTACTGTCTTTGTCTCAAATCAAGGACGTAGAATAGCAGGTGTTAGCAAGACTAGGCAAGACTGTATCCGTGTAGACTATCAATGTAAGTTTGCGAGATCAAGATGGTTCGTAAGAGGCTAGCGTTTACACAGGCAGCCCAATTTGATATTTTTGCCCAATTATTGCCATATAATAACAATTAGTGGAATATCAGAATTGGGTTGCCTGTATAAAAGCAGCGACAGGTTTAGGTAAACATAAATCTCTAAAAATGAACATCAGTGATTATAAGCTCTTCTGTCTCTGACCATCACAATCTTAAAATTATGTTCTCTAACCTTACAAGTTGTTTAATAAATATGTTACCTAATCATTTTGTAGCCTTAAGTTCAGTGAGTGGCTGGTTGACAAATGTAATTGAAATTCTACAATTGGTGATTAGAAAAAATCCAGCCTTTTAGCAATTGGATCATGTGTGTGTGCGTTTGTCTGTATGTGAGATAGAGAATGTGAGAGTGAGTGTGTGTGTGTGTGAGTGAGTGTAGTGTACATGAATGGGGATAAATACATAAATAACCCAATGAAGTGTGAACTTGTGAATGTTTTAATTCTATTTATTTCATAAATGTTTTACTTAAAAGTGTGACAAACGTGTGAAAGTGAGCACAAGTACGTGTGAATGTGTGCCTTTTTTATTCATAAAAAATAAATACAAAATTGACCATTCAACAAAGTTTATTTTAAAACAATATGACGGCTGAATGTCTGATTAATTCAGATCCAAACAGTTGCGTTAATGAGATTCACTCCACATTATTATAGCCCCTGCACTGTTTACCATCTGTCAAGGTGGGGGTGTTAAGGACTGCATTTAAACACATTAACCACATAACATTGTTCATTGGGTCCACATTAATTAGGTTAAATGTAATAAAGTCATTGACCTGTCAATTCTTTCATGTTAGGCTATTACATAAGCTAGAAAGCGGGAATATTGAGACATGATTGAAACTTTGTCATTCTTGGTGTCTTCACATATTTAGACAATTTCTTTTCTTACATTTAGGTCAGTGTATTTGTCATTGTCCACAGCATCATAGTCTATATGTCTTGCATTAAACATTTATAGAACATTTTATACTGCTTGGTAAGAAACCTGATCCCCATTTCTGTACTCAGATCTCGGAATTGCACTGTAATGGCTTTACTTGTGTCTCCTTGTGCATTATTATTGAAATGTAAAAAGTGAATACCCTACTGTTCTGGCCCCTGTAGTTGGGTTTGAGTTCCTTAAGGCTATTGTGGAATTCCATTGTTGACCACTTGGGGGCCACTGTCCTGTGTTGATGTGTGTTGTTCGTTTAATGTGCTCAATCCTGTAGAAAAATAATTGTTTACATTCCAAAATGGTGAAAGTCACTGTGGAGCTGCAGATATTGTCAAACTCCATCATCCATCATGTGATAATGGAGCCAGAGGAGATGGCTGCTGTTTTACTGTCACCTAACCAATTGTGCCCTGGTGTTTTTTCGCGTTATTTGTAACTTATTTTGTACTTAATGTTTCTGCTACCGTCTCTTATGACTGAAAAGAGCTTCTAAATATAAGGACAGCGATTACTCACCCCGTACTGAAAGAAGGATTTCCCCCAGACAAGGCCGTCATCCCCGTCATTCACAGGAGAAAGAGACAGAGATATTGGGGACGTAGGTCTGGGTGCCTTTTAAGGATCTGACGGCGAGTGGGTAATCTGCCTTTACCATCAATGTACAATATTTGAATAATAAAACAGACGAACTACGAGCACGTACATCCTACCAACGGGACATTAACTGTAATATCTTATGTTTCACCAAGTTGTGGCTGAACAACAACATGAATAACATACAGCTGGCGGGTTTTTACACTTTTCGGCAGGATAGAACAGCCGCCTCTGGTAAAACAAGAGGTGGAGGTCTATGTATATTTGTAAACAACAGCTGGTGCAAGAAATCTAAGGAAGTCTCAAGGTTTTGCTCGCCTGAGCTAGAGTATCTCATGATAAGCTGTAGACCACACTATTTACCAAGAGAGTTTTCAGCTATATTCTTCGTAGCTGTATATTTACCACCACAAACCAATGCAGGAACTAAGACCGCACTCAATGAGCTGTATACGACCATAAACAAACAGGAAGACGCTCATCCAGAGGAGGCGCTCATAGTGGCCGGGGACTTTAACACAGGGAAACTTAAATCCGTTTGACTTAATTTCAACCAGCATGTTAAATGTGCAACCAGAGGGGGAAAAAAACTCTAGACCACCTTTACTCCACACACAGAGATGCATACAAAGGTCTCCCTCGCCCTCCATTTGGCAAATCTGACCATAATTCTATCTTCCTGATTTCTGCTTACAAGCAAAAACTAAAACAGGAAGCACCAGTGACTCGGTCAATAAAAAAGTGGTAAGGATGAAGCAAATGCTAATACAGGACTCATTTGCTAGCACAGACTGGAATATGTTCTAGGATTCTTCTGATGGCTTTGAGGAGTACACATCAGTCACTGGCTTCATCAATAAGTGTATTGACGACGTCGTCCCCACAGTGACTGTACTTACATACACCAACCAGAAGCCATGGATTGCAGGCAACATCCGCACTGAGCTAAAGGGTAGAGCTGCCGCTTTCAAGGAGCGGGACTCCAACACAGAAGCTTTTAAGAAATCCTGCAATGCCCTCCAACTAACCATCAAACAGGCGAAGCGTCAATAAGATGGAATCTTATTGAAGTGTTTTGAAAGGCTGATCATGGCTCACATCAACACCATTATCCCAGAAACTCTAGACCCACTCCAATTGCATTACTGCCCCAACAGATCCACAGATGATGCAATCTCTATTGCACTCTACACCCTTTCCCACCTGGACAAAAGGAACACCTATGTGAGAATGCTGTTCATTGACTACAGTTCAGTGTTCAACAACATAACGCCCTCAAAGCTCATCACTAAGCTAAGGACTCTGGGACTAAACACTTCCATCTGCAACTGGATCCTGGACTTCCTGACGGGCTGCCCCCAGGTGGTAAGGGTAGGTAACAACACATCCGCCACGCTGATCCTCAACACAGGTGCCTCTCAGGGGTGCGTGCTCAGTCCCCTCCTGTACTCCCTGTTCACTCATGACTGCATGGCCAGGTATGATTCCAACACCATCATTAAGTTTGCCGATGACACAACAGTGGTAGACCTGATCACAGATTTTTACCTTGTCAGCTCGGGGATTCAATCTTGCCACCTTACAGTTAACTTGATTACATTGCACTCCACGAGGAGCCTGCCTGTTACGTGAATGCAGTAAGCCAAGGGAAATTGCTAGCTAGCATTAAACTTATCTTATAAAAAACAATCAATCAATCATAATCACTAGTTAACTACACATGGTTGATGATATTACTAGTTTATCTAGCGTGTCCTGTGTTGCATATAATCGATGCGGTGCGTATTCGTGAAAAAGGACTGTCGTTGCTCCAATGTGTACCTAACCAGAAACATCAATGCCTTTCTTAAAATCAATACACAGAAGTATATATTTTTAAACCTGCATATTTAGTTGAAAGAAATCCAGGTTAGCAGGCAATATTAACCAGGTGAAATTGTGTCTCTTCTCTTGCGTTCATTGCACGCAGAGTCAGTATATATGCAACATTTTGGGTCGCCTAATTTGCCAGAATTTTACGTAATTATGACATAACATTGAAGGTTGTGCAATGTAACAGGAATATTTAGATTTATGGATGCCAACCATTAGATAAAATACGGAACGGTTCCGTATTTCACTGAAAGAATAAACATCTTGTCTTTGAGATGATAGTTTCCGGATTCGACCATATTAATGACCTAAGGCTCGTATTTCTGTGTATTATGTTATAATTAAGTCTATGATTTGATAGAGCAGTCTGACTGAGCGGTGGTAGGCAGCAGCAGCAGGCTCGTAAGCATTCGTTCAAACAGCACTGTCGTGCGTTTTGCCAGCAGCTCTTCGTTGTGTGTCAAGCATTGCGCTGTTTATGACTTCAAGCCTATCAACTCCAGAAATTAGGCTGGTGTAACTGATGTGAAATGGCTAGCTAGTTAGCGGGGTGCGCGCTAATAGCATTTCAAACGTCACTCGCTCTGAGACTTAGAGTGGTTGTTCCCCTTGCTCTGCATGGGTAACGCTACTTTGAGGGTGGCTGTTGTCGTTGTGTTCCTGGTTCGAGCCCAGGTAGGGGCGAGGAGAGGGACGGAAGCTATACTGTTACACTGGCAATACTAAAGTGCCTATAAGAACATCCAATAGTCAAAGGTTAATGAAATACAAATGGTATAGAGAGAAATAGTCCTATAATCCCTATAATAACTACAACCTAAAATTTCTTACCTGGGAATATTGAAGACTCATGCTAAAAGGAACCACCAGCTTTCATTTGTTCTCATGTTCTGAGCAAGGAATTTAAACGTTAGCTTTCGTACATTGCACTTTTACTTTCTTCTCCAACACTTTGTTTTTGCATTATTTAAACCAAATTGAACATGTTTCACTATTTATTTGAGGCTAAATTGATTTTATGTATTATATTAAGTTAAAATTAGTGTTCATTCAGTATTGTTGTAATTGTCATTATTACTAATAAAATCTAAAATAAAAAATATTAAAAAAAATATAAAAAAATCGGCCGATTAATCGGTATCGGGTTTTTGCGATCCTCCAATAATCGGTATCGGCGTTGAAAAATCATAATCGGTCGACCTCTAGTCCAAACACACCAATACAGTCGTGAAGAGGGCACAACAAAGCCTATTCCCCCTCAGGAGATTGAAAAGATTTGGCACGGGTCCTCAGATCCTTAAAAGTTCTACAGCTGTACCATCGAGAGCATCCTGACTAGTATGGCAACTGCTCGGCCTCCGACCATAAGGCACTACAGATGGTAGTGGGTACGGCCCAGTACATCACTGGGGCCAAGCATCCTGCCATCCAGGACCTCGATACCAGGCGGTGTCGGTGGAAGGCCTTAAAAATGTTCAAAGACTCCAGCCACCCTAGTCATAGACTGTTCTCTCTGCTACCGCACAGGAAGCAGTACCGGAGCGCCAAGTCTAGGTACAAAATACTTAACAGCTTCTACCCCCAAGCCATAAGACTCCTGAACAGCTAATCAAATGGCTACCCAGACTATATGTATTGCCCCCTCACCCCTTTTTTCCACTGCTTCTACACTCTGTTAATTATCTATGCATAGTCACTTTAATTCTACCGACATGTACATATTACCCCCACATTGACTTTGTACCGGTACCCCCTGTTATTTTACTGCTGCGCTTTCATTATTTGTTACTTTATTTTAGACTTATCTATTTTTTTACTTAACACTTATTTTTTCTAAAAACTGCATTGTTGGTTAAGGGTTTGTAAATAAGCATTTCACTGTAAGGTTGGATTGTATTCACCTGTTGTATTCGGCTCATGTGAGAAATAACTTTTTGCTTGCTATCACTTTGTAGAAGCATTGTCTGTAAGTAAAATTAATCATAACAAATTTAGCTTTCATTTCATTATATTATTTTGTACGGCTGATCGTTTTAATGAGATTCATGAATATTCTTCATAGCCACATGATGTCTGTTCACAGCATATGGTTGACAGGACCAGCTTCCTTGCTCAGGTCAGCAGAGCCAGAAACCTCTCAGACACCTTTAGACTTGGTTGACTCCGGATCTGATGTCGAGATGCGCCTTCAAGTTGCCTGCCACACCACCAACGTCTCCAGAAAGAAGTTTAACCCCAAGCGCTTTGAGAGGTTCTCAAGCTGGTGAGCACTGATAGATGAAACAGCTTGGCTTGTGCACGTTGCTCACTCTTTTAAACAAAGCAGAATGCTGCAAAGGATGGCACATCTGTGACAAACCCTGCTCCATCGAAGACCTGGATCACACCAAGACAATCATAATACGCAGTCTGCAACACAGCACCTTTCACAAGAAAATGGAATGCATCAGAGAAGGTAAAGCCATTCCTAAGCAGAGCCCGCTCTTCGGTCTGTGCCCCTACATGGATGATTCAGGCCTACTGAGGATTGGAGGATGCCTGTCCCAAACAAACCTTGGTCAAGAGGAAATCAACCCTCTCATCCTCCCTGGAATGGGCCATGTGACTACTTTACTCATCCACCGCTGCCACCACCACGCGCAGGTCCACCATCAAGGGCGCCACTTCATTAAGGGTACTTTGAGAGAAGCTGGTCTGTGGGTCAGTGCTGGGAAACGCTGCATTAGCAGCACACTCTACCAATGCGTCATTTGCCGAAGACTACGTGGGAAGTTGGAATCTCAGAATGTTGGACCTGCCCGTGGAGAGAATGATCGGAGTCAAGAGGCACATCCTTGATTTGATGTTGCTGAAGGTGGGTCCATCCAAGCTTACACAAAGTCTTGACCACATTTATGGCAGAAGTCTCAGCCATTGTGAATGCTCGTCCACTGGTTCCTGTGTCTACAGATCCAGACTCCCCCCCTCATCTTGACACCAGCGACACTCCTCACCGAAAAGGTTGCTGAGGTTCCCCCACCACAAGGGGAGTTCAATGAGAAAGACCACTTCAGTCTTCAATGGAGGCAAGTACAGAGCCTTGCCGACACATTCTTTCTTCCAACGGTGCCAGAAGATCTGCCTTCCCTGCAGAGTCGTCAGAAGTGGCAAAATGAGAAGCCCAACCTTCAGCCAGAAGACATTGTGTTGCTGAAAGACAGACAAGCAAAAAGAAACGACAGACCTATGGGCATCGTCAAAAATACCTTTCCCGGGTGTAAGTGCGTTTAAGTGCTGATCTAGTATCAGTTCGGATCAGTCTGAAACACTTTATGAATATCGGCCCTGGCGACGACTCATGATTTACAAGTGAAATTCTTCAAGAATAAATCACTATCTTCAATCAGTGTTTGACTTAGACTAAAATAGGTTCCGGTACTCATTTTGGGTGCCTGTACAGTTTATATTTAGGTGCAGGAGCTCCACAATACTTTTGAACATATATTCTTTAAGAGGAACAGGGGCTCAAGCAGTAGAACATTTGAGGTGCCGGAACTCAGCTCCAGTGAGCTCCTGCCTAAGTCAAGCACTGTCTTTAATTGCTATTACCATTGAACTGCAAGAAATAGAGCTGCTTGATAATCACTCTGTGCAGACTGCAGTGTCAAAATCTGAAGCAAATCTGACTATGAAACATCATCAGCTAGCCCTTTCTGACATGAGTTCTGCCACCCCAAGAACTAATTTCTAATACAACTCCAATTTCTTTTCAAATCATATGGCTACACAAATATAATCACAAACAATGACTGTTCAAACCTTTACTGGCTTTATTTCATGAATAAATAAGTACATAAATAAACAAATAGTAAATATGAAAGCCTTGGAATGCTTACCCTACCTAAAGTGTACATACATACATACATACAGAATCATCTCACTATAGAGTAGAAAAGTAAATAGACCTATGCATTTAAACTACATCCGCCATGCTTACTCTCCTCTGTTCCTACACTAAACACGTGGTTGCCATACGCTAGGATGCAGGTTTCACACGGGGAGAGAAAATCACAGAGGGTAAAGGATGACCTAGGGCTAGGCAGTCCCCTGCTAAGGGTTAGGCAGTGGAGGGGGATAATAGATGCATTTCACAAACATATATAAATAACAGATCTAAGTTGGCTACTTTGGTTACTTCCTTCTTCTCTATCATCTGACCTCCTATTGGAGCAGAACTAAGGTGGCGGGTCCAACAGGCTTGACTGAGGGTGGGAGTGGCTAGCCTCGGGACTCCAGAGACCTGTGTTAGGGAAAATGATAGAGAAAGAGAGGGAGAGAAGAAGAGAGCGAGAGAGACGGAGACAAATAATTACATAAAAAACAGACTTGTGAGAGTGAGCGTGCTCACGTACTTGCTTGTTTGTGTGTCTGTGTGTTCCCTCACGAGTAGCTTGTGTGCTGCTGGCGTCTTCTGGCGCTCCTCATCTTCTCAAAGCGGGCCTCCATCTCCTCCAGCACCTTAGGCGTGTACCTGACCACTAGTTTCACTGAGCCCTGGGCAGCCTTCAGCAGCTCCACTGCCTTCTCGTGGTGCTCCCCCTCCACACTCTGCAATACACACACACACAACCAAAAGTATATGGACACCTGCTCGTCAAACATCTCATTCCAAAATCATTGGCATTAATATGGAGTTGGTCCCCCCTTTACTGCTAAAACAGCCTCCACTCTTCTGCGAATGTTTTCCACTAGATATTGGAAAATTGCTGAGGGGACTTGCTTCCATTCAGCCACAAGAACATTGGTGAGGTCGGGCACTGATGTTGGGCGATTGGGCCTCGCTCTCAGTCGACATTCCAATTCATCCCAAAGGTGTTCGATGGGGTTGAAGTCAAGGCTTTGTGCAGGCCAGTCTAGTTCTTCCACAAAGATTTTGACAAACCATTTCTGTATGGACCTCACTTTGTGCACGGGGGCATTATCCTGCTGAAACAGGAAAGGGCTTTCCCCAAACTTTTGCCACAAATATAGAAGCACAGAATCGTCTAGAATGTCATTGTATGCTGTAGCATTAAGATTTCCCTTCACTGGAATTAAGGGGCCTAGCCCAAACCATGAAAAACAGCCCCAGACCATTATTCCTCCTCCACCAGGGGCATCCGCCAAACCCAGATTTGTCCATCCGACTAGCAGATGGTGAAGCGTGATTCATCACTTCAGAGAACGCACCGCTCCAGAGTCTAAGTCTCCAGCCGATGCTTGGCATTGCACATGGTCATCTTAGGCTTGTGTGCGGCTGCTCGGCCATGGAAACCCATTTCATGAAGCTCCCGACAACAGTTCTTGTGCTGACATTGCTTCCAGGGGCAGTTTGGAACTCAGTAGTGAGTGTAGCAACCGAGGACAGACATTTATTTACGCACTACAGCACTCGGTGGTCCCGTACTGTGAGCTTGTGTAGGCCTATCACTTCGCGGCTGAGCCGTTGTTGCTCCTAGACGTTTCCACTTCACAATAACAGCACTTACAGTTGACAGGGGGCAGCTCTACCAGGGCAGAAATTTGACAAACTGCCTTGTTGGAAAGATGACATCTTATGACAGTGATACGTTGAAAGTCACTCAGCTCTTCAGTAATGCCATTCTACTGCCAATGTTCGTCTATGGAGATTGCATGGCGGTGTGCTCGATTTTATGCAACGGGTGTGGCTGAAATAGCCGAATCCACTAATTTAAAGGGGTATCCACATACTTTTGTATATATAGTGTATGTGAGTAAGGATAAACACACACACACAGCACACCCTCCTCCCAATCCCTCTTACCACTCCATTGACAGAGAGCAGTTGGTCTCCCCTCTTCAGCCCCCCCTGCCGGTCTGCCACCCCCCCGGGGATGACCCTGGAGATATAGATTGGGGAGTTCTGCTCCTTGCCCCCCATGATGTTAAATCCCAGGCCCTCCTCTGTCTTGGGCAGCTCCACCACCCGTGGGTGGGCATGTCCCTCGCTGGCTGCAAATGCAGCCACTGTGGCCTGGAGGAAAGGTTGAAAGTGAGATTGCACGAGAAGTTGGACGCCAATTACACTAATATGACTGTTACGGGATTTGTGATGTTTATTCTTTCCCGGAGTGTACATTTTCTGTATGTGTGTTAAATGTTTGTTGTCAATACCTTGGCAGTTGCCTGGGCACGAACCTCAGGCCCTCCCACGATGTCAAGAGTGTCATAGAGCTGTTCATACACCTGTTGGAAAATGTAGAGAGAACATGAGGGGAAACCAAGAAACATCCAAATCATTGGAGACATTGGCACTTTAATGAGTTTCACCTGTTTATAAAACACAAGATTACAAAATGTATAAATCACGGATGATAAAAAAGTAAATTCATAAACAAAATGAAACCTGACAGGATGTACCACACAGAAGTGAGGTGGAGAGTGGACTAAGATATGTAGTGTCGAGTAGTCTACTTGAAGTGACAGGTAGGAAACGTGGAGCGTGTACTGAGATATGTTGCGTAGAGCAGTCTACTTGATGTGACAGGTATGAAACGTGATACAATGTTTATAGATGTGGGTGTGGTTGGTATGACACACAATTGAGTGTAGTGAAGTGTATTGTAGTGTATGTAGTGAAGTGTACTGTAACAGCATACAAACAGACATACTACCTAGGTAGGAGATAGAAAGAGTATAAATTGTGTGATACACAGGATATGTCAATGTTGCTGTTGCAGTATTGAAAATAGGGTGTAGGGTTGGGGTTTTCGAATATAAACTTTGAATATGGACTTTAATTAAATAGGTAGTATGGTATCTAAGAATGATCTTTTATGCATGTTGTAACTAGGACTGTGGGGTCATTACATTTGTCAGCCAGTTATTATCATGAAAAAGTCTGCTGGTCTCACTGTAATTGACCGTTAATTAACATAAAAACACTTAGCATCTCCAGGCCTCCATGCATAGCAAGTCACTAATGCATGCCTTTTGAATGTCTACATTTAAAAAAAAGTCTAACAAATCAATTTAATAAACACCATCACAGTAAATCCATTACTTACTTTAGTCAGGTCTAAAGAAACATTATGATATGAAGAAAATGTATTTCCGAAGAACAGAATATGATCTGGCCTACTGTATGTTATCTGGCTATGCTCCATGCCATAGGCTGTAGGCTTGTTTATTTAGCTAACAAAATATGCTTATAAGTTCTGTGCCATTATTTTACATGATATTATAGTAAGAAGAATATAATTGAACTTAGCTGAACAAAATCATCAAGCTTCGATCATTTGAATCAGCTGTGTAGTGTTAGGGCCAAAACCAAGACGTGTACCCCTTGGGGTCCCAAGGACCGAGTTTGGGAAATGCTAGGTTAGAGGGACAATAGAGCCCTGAGTACCAGGCCATTAGGACCTAACTACCAAAACATGTCCAGGGTGCATAAGAGGAGATTACTGTGACTCAACGTTCACGTGTCATTTTTCTGCTGTCATGACTTATGACTGCCAGTGTGGCGGTAATATGCTCACCACAACAACCCTAGTTGTAACCACTGTAAATATGAAACCTTTTATTTATTGTAAATACGTATACTGTTACATAATATACATGTTTTGTGACATCATGATAAACCTTGTCTGTTTGGAATTCAGTACCAAAGAATACATACTATATACACATCTATACAAACCAATCTAAAAACAATATAAACTATATTGCTAGATCAGACATGGTGGGTTTAGGTAGCCTATCCTACTTCTCTGATCGATATAGGCTACAGTATCTAGAACAGGCATTGTGGGTTTATGTAGCCTATCCTACCTCTCTGATGGATAAAGCCTATAGTATCTAGATCAGGCATGCTGGGGCGGCAGGGTAGCCTAGTGGTTAGAGCGTTGGACTAGTAGCCGGAAGGTTACTAGGTACAAATCTGTCGTTCTGCCCCTGAACAGGCAATTAACCCACTGTTCCTAGGCCGTCATTGAAAATAAGAATTTGTTCTTAACTGACTTGCCTGGTTAAATAAAGGTAAAATAAATGTAAAAATTAAAAAAAAAAAAAAGGTAGCCTGTCCTACCTCTGATGGATATAGACTACAACTAGATCAGACATAGTGGGTAAGTTATTCTAATATCTACCTCCCTGATGGCAGCACAGAACTTGCTCTGCAGGACTCTCTGCAGGGCCTGGAGTTTGGGAGGAGGCAGCTCACCGCTTCTCTGCAGCCGGTCCAGCAGCTCTATCACCCTGCACACATCTAGAGAGGAGCGAGGAGAGGGTGAGTTGAAAAAGGGTAGAATACCCCTTCTCCTGGAGAGCTACTGGGTGTCCAGGCTTTTGCTTCAGAGGCTTTCGCTTCAGCCCTGCTCTGACACACCTGATCTGGCTAATCAAATACCTGATAAGCAACTGATCAGGGTTGGAGCAAAAGCCTGCATACCCCTACTTCCAATGATTTGTGCATGTACTGTATGAATGGCCACAAAGGAGAGGAATCTGCACACTGATATGCTCCTCAATATGTCTCATGACTAAACATTTTAACAATTAAACACATGCGGGAATATATTACAGTGAGTGGGTCCCTCCATTTGAGGATCTGTAGAGCACTGGAATAAATAGTGTAGCCCGTAAATGAACACTAACGTTACTCATAGTGTTACTGTAAAAATGTTGTTTCATTCTAACAGTGGTTATTAAACGGATTTATTAGCAACAGATCAGATGAACAATGTAGCTACAATGTAATACTTTGTGGCACCATTGTTCAATCAAATATTTCAAACGGGAATCCCCCATGAATCGACCAAACAAGGGGGTTCTATGACACACCATATCAAATCAACCAGAGCTGCGATAAACTGCCTACAGCCTGCAGAGCTTTTCCACCCAATTTGTGCATTAAAAAAAGTAGTGAAATAAAAATGCGCACTATTACGCATGACAACTCCAGGTGTCATCGGCGTGGATGTGATATGGCTATGCTATGCACCTACTGTATACAATGATAACGCAAATAACAAAGTACATACGCCAAAGTTGTTAGGCTAAGCCTATATAAATACGTCAGTTAATAGCCTACGCTTCGGCTGGTCGCTAATCCGCAATGTTCGTAATAGGACTCCATCTAAATAAACCCACAACAAATGTCATATAAAACACCAGTGTGTTTATCTCAAGACGCGTCTGATTGTGGTACGATGATGCGCTCAGGTTGTGCTATTGACAAAAGCTCTTCTATGTAGTTACCTCTTTCTAGACAGAGCGGCTCGGTCATCGTCGCCATGTCTGTTTCCTTTCCCGAATGATAATATGATGACATCATTGAGAGGCTCCTTGTCTGGCAATGCGGTGAAGTGGGTGGACGTTTCTCGCCGACTGGACGCGATTGGAGAGTGTTGATTTACAGCGTTTTTTTATTCGTTGCACTGGTGGAATAATAGAATAGAGATAAGGCTGTCCAGTCTGACCCGCAGTAAAAACAGACGACGCAATGCAAGAAAAACACGTTTTAGGCTAGCCCACAAATGACCCAACCGCCTATGCCAAGTGTCGCCGGAGTGAATATTAGAGAAAAGACTGACATAATTACGCAACCCGCTACGCAAGAACAAATCGTGTTTTGATTCGTCCGCAGTCCAGTCATTCACTGTCAAATCCTGCAGTATGTTAGTGCTATAAAGGGTCCTTGGGACGTCCATACACCCCCCCAAACATTTTTTTTATTTCAACGGCATAGTGACGTCCCAAGGATTCCATATAGCATAACGTGTCTACATTTACAAAGCCTTCGTTTGACCTGGTTTAGTCCCATGCTATGGAGGGTGATACGGGACATATAAAAGCCGAGGCAACCGTACCACTTGACCTGAAATGTATTTTACCAGGTAGGCCAGTTGAGAACAAGTTCTCATTTACAACTGCAGAGTTACACATGGATATAAACAAACGTAGTCAATAACACTATAGAAAAAAATATATATATACACAGTGTGTGTAAATGTAGTAAGATTAGGGAGGTAAAGGCAATAAATAGGCCATAGTGGAAAAATAATTTCAATTTACCAATTAAACACGGGAGTGATAGAAGTGCAGAAGATGAATGTGCAAGTAGACATGATTACCAACGCCTTACTAATGTCTGCTTGACTCCTGCGTTGTCTGATTTTACATGACATGATACCAACGCCTTACATCTGCTTGACGCCTGCATCGGGTGTTAATGAAAATCAAAACGTGCATAGTTTATATTTATACTAATTAAATCTCAACCATAAATGTTAGAAATGTACAATTTTTCCCGTGGAAGCAAGCATTCCAATGTAGCTACCTTGAACTATAGTGTAGCCTATGGCTTGTGTATTTCCTTTATCGCTAATGGCCTAGAAAACATTATGCCTAATCTATAGATAATGTCTTTCCCTCAACATCTCATGGTATGTTATTTTATCAAATCAAATTGTATTGGTCGCACGCGCCGAATACAACAGTGAAATGCTTACTTACGAGCCCCTAACCAACAATGCAGTTGAAAAAAAATACGGATAAAAATAAGAGATAAAAGTAACAATTAATTAAAGAGCAGCAGTAAAATAAGAAAAGCGAGACTATATACAGGGAGGTACTGTTACAGAGTCAATGTGCGGGGGCACCGGTTAGTTGAGGTAGTATGTAGATAGTTATTAAAGTGACTATGCATAGATGACTATGTTGGTTATCCCGCTGTATACAGATCAAAATATTGTTAGCCAATCACAGACTGTGTTGTTACCTGTTCCACATCAGACAACCAATAAGAGTTGTTTCCACGGCTTTCATGAGTTCATAGGTACTATTCGGCCTCTTTGGGATGTCCCTTCAGTCGAATAGAGCAGTTCATAGACTTTCTCAGCGGGTCCGTGCTATTCGGGCTCCTTGGGATGTCCATACCACGATCAAGTATAAATGTAAATTGGTTAAGGACGTCCCAATGAATCTGGATTGCAGTGATAGTTCATAGAGTGAGAGACGGAATTTGAGAGCTTGGCGGCGACAGACATTCATTTTTTTTTTAAAGCGGCAGAAGCGATTATCGAGTGTCTGCCTGCCCCAGATATGTTTCATTAGAGACGATGAAAATAATTACCAAGATGTACTTGATCCAATTGAGGAGTAAGTAGGCTATATTTAAGTTGTGATATCTTAGGAAATATTTAGGTTAAGACAAATGTGGTCTATTTGAAAATAAAATGTTTTGTTGATAACGTATTGTCGAAAGCACGTTGGCAATATTATTTACTGTGTTGATAGCAGGGTAGGCTAGTGTACAATACCGTAATTTGATGTGCAAGTATGCTTTTTAAAAATGGATTAATTCAATGAAATAACTACTTTTCACTGAAGGGAAACGAGGTACAACATGCAACTTTGATCGAAGACCTAAAATCATGCCTAACAATATCACAACGGTATCCTACTATAGTATGGATACAGTAGTACAGTGTTGCCAACTCCTCAGTAAGGAAAGTACCTATTGTCCTAAAAGTTGCTAGAAGTCGCTAAATGACGTCATAGCATAATTGTCCATGTGCATGTAATTGTGATGGACGCTATAGGAGAGAGGAATAACGTCGTGGGACAGACAAAAAGTGAGTAAAAAACACCCTAAATATGTTTAAAACTACAAATGAACTTTCTTCTGTCGATTCTTGTTTTTTTTTATGTCACAACTCCAACCCTCCTCCTTCATCCGGGCTTGGGACTGGCAAAAGTGACCCAAAAGAGACACTCTGGCGGAGTTTATTTTTCTTAATTTGGTTTGTAACCTTATGGTCCACTTAGGAGCCTACAACAGGTCACAGTAAAACATGAACATTTTTAACTGTAATATATATATATTTTTTTGTATACAATCTACATTAACAATCTAAATGGACCAAAAAGAGACAATAGAAAAAACTATCAATGGCAATGTGAGAAAATTATGGTAACTAGTCTGGACTAAAATGAGTAAAATGCTGATGTGCCAAAAAGCTGCAAAACATTATCAGGCAGCTGGTGCTCATAGCAAGCCTCACCAGACAGCTTCAGTCCATATCGAATGTACAGGATGGAGTCTGCAAGGACATACGATTTCTAAGTTTGCTTTTTACCACATTCATCTGGCTGAATACTCTCTCGACTTCAGCATTTGAGTGTGGCAAGGATAACACAGACACAGCAGCCATGGCAAGTTCTTGAAACGGGTTGATATCAGTTGCATCCCTGAACTTCCAAATCTCACTCCAGAAGCTCAGTGTGTTTTTGTCTCATTCCATTTACTAAGATGGATGGCATGCCATTGCTGGACAATCTTGTCTATCTCTGCAGGGGAGTAGCCAAGGAGCTTGACTATTTTTTCTATTTCTCCAGGGCTCTTATTGTGCCTGGCTCATTGCGAACTAATTTGCCAGAATTGTACGTAATTGTGACATAACAGTGAAGGTTGTGCAATGTAACAGCAATATTTAGACTTAGGGATGCCATCCGTTAGATAAAATACGGAACGGTTCCATATTTCACTGAAAGAATAAACGTTTTGTTTTCGAAATGATAGTTTCCGGATTCGACCATATTAATGACCTAAGGCTCGTATTTCTGTGTGTTATGTTATAATTAAGTCTATGATTTGATAGAGCAGTCTGACTGAGCGATGGTAGGCACCAGCACGCTCGTAAGCATTCAAATAGCACTTTCGTGCGTTTTGCCAGCAGCTCTTTGCATCTGTTTATGACTTCAAGCCTATCAACTCCAGAGATTAGTCTGGTGTAACCGATGTGAAATGGCTAGCTAGTTAGCAGGGTGCACGCTAATAGCGTTTCAAACGTCACACGCTCTGAGACTTGGAGTGGTTTTTCCCCTTGTGGATTGATGGGTAACGCTGCTTCGAGGGTGGCTGTTGTCGATGTGTTCCTGGTTTGAGCCCAGGTAGCAGTGAGGAGAGGGATGGAAGCTATACTCTTAAATCAAATCAAATCAAATTTTATTTGTCACATACACATGGTTAGCAGATGTTAATGCGAGTGTAGCGAAATGCTTGTGCTTCTAGTTCCGACAATGCAGTAATAACCAACAAGTAATCTAACTAACAATTCCAAAACTACTGTCTTATACAGACAAGTGTAAGGGGATAAAGAATATGTACATAAGGATATATGAATGAGTGATGGTACAGAGCGGCATAGGCAAGATACAGTAGATAGTATCGAGTACAGTATATACATATGAGATGAGTATAAACAAAGTGGCATAGTTAAAGTGGCTAGTGATACATGTATTACATAAAGATGCAGTAGATGATATAGAGTACAGTATATACGTATACATATGAGATGAATAATGTAGGGTATGTAAACATTATATTAGGTAGCGTTGTTTAAAGTGGCTAGTGATATATTTTACATAATTTCCCATCAATTCCCATTATTAAAGTGGCTGGAGTTGAGTCAGTGTGTTGGCAGCAGCCACTCAATGTTAGTGATGGCTGTTAAACAGTCTGATGGCCTTGAGATAGAAGCTGTTTTTCAGTCTCTCGGTCCCAGCTTTGATGCACCTGTGCTGACCTCGCCTTCTGGATGATAGCGGGGTGAACAGGCAGTGGCTCGGGTGGTTGTTGTCCTTGATGATCTTTATGGCCTTCCTGTAACATCGGGTGGTATAGGTGTCCTGGAGGGCAGGTAGTTTGCCCCCGGTGATGCGTTGTGCAGACCTCACTACCCTCTGGAGAGCCTTACGGTTGTGGGCGGAGCAGTTGCCGTACCAGGAGGTGATACAGCCCGCCAGGATGCTCTCGATTGTGCATCTGTAGAAGTTTGTGAGTGCTTTTGGTGACAAGCCGAATTTCTTCAGCCTCCTGAGGTTGAAGAGGCGCTGCTGCGCCTTCTTCACGATGCTGTCTGTGTGGACCAATTCAGTTTGTCTGTGATGTGTATGCCGAGGAACTTAAAACTTGCCAAACTTGATGATTGAGTTGGAGGCGTGCGTGGCCACGCAGTCGTGGGTGAACAGGAAGTACAGGAGAGGGCTCAGAACGCACCCTTGTGGGGCCCCAGTGTTGAGGATCAGCGGGGTGGAGATGTTGTTGCCTACCCTCACCACCTGGGGGCGGCCCGTCAGGAAGTCCAGTACCCAGTTGCACAGGGCGGGGTCGAGACCCAGGGTCTCGAGCTTGATGACGAGCTTGGAAGGTACTATGGTGTTGAATGCCAAGCTGTAGTCGATGAACAGCATTCTCACATAGGTATTCCTCTTGTCCAGATGGGTTAGGGCAGTGTGATTGAGGTTGCATCGTCTGTGGACCTATTTGGGCGGTAAGCAAATTGGAGTGGGTCTAGGGTGTCAGGTAGGGTGGCAATACTAAAGTGCCTATAAGAACATCCAACAGTCAAAGGTTAATGAAATACAAATGGTATAGAGAGAAATAGTCCTATAATAACTACAACCTAAAACTTCTTACCTGGGAATATTGAAGACTCATGTTAAAAGGAACCACCAGCTTTCATTTGTTCTCATGTTCTGAACAAGGAACTGAAACGTTAGCTTTCTTACATGGCACACATTGCACTTTTACTTTCTTCTCCAACACTTTGTTTTTGCATTATTTATACCAAATTGAACATGTTTCATTATTTATTTGAGGCTAAATTGAGTTTGATGTATTATATTAAGTTAAAAGTGTTCATTCAGTATTGTTGTAATTGTCATTATTACAATTAAAATCGGCTATGAGGGGCGGCCAGTCCTCTTCTGGCTGTGCCGGGTGGAGATTATAATAGAATATGGCCAAGATGTTCAAATGTTCATAAATGACCAGCATGATCAAATAATAATAATCATAGTAGTTGTCGAGGGTGCAGCAAGTCAGCATCTCAGGAGCAACTGTCAGTTGGCTTTTCATAGCCGATCATTCAGAGTTAGAGACAGCAGGTGTAGTAGAGAGAGAGAGTCGAAAACGTCAGGTCCGGGACAAGGTAGCACGTCCGGTGAACAGATCAGGGTTCCAGAACAGTTGAAACTGGAGCAGCAGCACGACCAGGTGGACTGTGGACAGCAAGGAGTCATCAGGCCAGGTAGTCCTGAGGCATGGTCCTAGGGCTCAGGACCTCAGAGAGAAAGAGAGAGAGAATTAGAGGGAGCATACTTAAATTCACACAGGACACCGGATATCTGAAATACTCCAGATATAACAGACTGACACTGACACAAACTGTTGCAGCATAAATACTGGAGGGTGAGACAGGAGGGGTCGGGAGACACTGTGGCCCTGTCCGACGATACCCTCGGAAAGGGCCAACCAGGCACCCACTTTGCCAAAGCACAGCCCCCACACCACTAAAGGGATTACTTCAACCACCAACTTACCATCCTGAGACAAGGCCGAGTAAGGACCAAATCAGAAAATAGGTAGGAGCAAGCCCATGTAATGCCTTGTAGGTTAGCAGTAAAACGTTGAAATCAGCCCTAGCCTTAACAGGAAGCCAGTGTAGAGAGGCTAGCTCTGTAGTAATATGAAACATTTTATAGGTTCTAGTCAAGATTCTTTCAGCTGTGTTTTTCTCAGGTGTATTTAGTGCTTTATCCAGGTAGCCGGAAAGTAGAGCATTGCAGTAGTCTAATCTAGAAGTGACAAAAACATGGATACATTTTTATGCATAATTTTTGGACAGAAAGTTTTTTATTTTGCAATGTTACGTAGATGGAAAAAAGCTGTCCTTGAAACAGTCTTTTTATGTTCGTCAAAAGAGCGATCAGGGTCCAGAGAAACGCTGAGGTCCTTCACAGTTTTATTTGAGACGACTGTACAACCATCAAGATTAATTGTCAGATCCAACAGAAGATCTCTTTGTTTCTTGAGACCTAGAACTAGCATCTCTGTTTTGTCCGAGTTTAAATGTAAAACATGCCGCCATCCACTTCCTTAAGTCTGAAACACAGGCTTCCAGGGAGGGCAATTTTGGGGCTTCACCATGTTTCATCAAATGTACAGCTGTGTATTGTCCACATAGCAATGAAAGTTAACAGTATGTTTCCAAATTACATCACCAAGAGGTAAAATATATAGTGAAAACAATAGTGGTCCTAAAACGGAACCTTGAGGAACACCAGAATTTGCAGTTGATTTGTCAGAGGACAAACCATCCACAGAGACAAACTGATATCTTTCTGACAGATCTAAACCAGGTCAGAACTTGTCCGTGTAGACCAATTTGGGTTTCCAATCTCTCCAAAAGAATGTGATGATCGATGGTATCAAAAGCAGCACTAAGGTCTAGGAGTACGAGAACAGATGCAGAGCCTTGGCAGACACCATTAAAAGGTAATTTACCACCTTCACGAGTGCAGTCTCAGTGCTATGATGGGGTCTAAAACCAGACTGAAGTGTTTCATATACATTGTTTGTCTTCAGGAAGGCAGTGAGTTGCTGCACAAGTTTTAAAAAATTGATCGGAATGGGAGATTCGATATAGTCTGTTCGTTTTTTATAATTTCTGGGTCAAGGCTTGACTTTTTCAAGAGCGGCTGACACTTTTTGTGAGTTTGGTACACATCCGGTGGATAGCGGGCCATTTATTATGTTCAACATAGGAGGGCCAAGCACAGGAAGCGGCTCTTTCAGTAGTTTAGTTGGAATAGGGTCCAGTATGCAGCTTGGAGGTTTAGAGGCCATGACTATTTTCATCAATGTGTCAAGAGATATAATATTAAAAAACTTGAGTGTCTCCCTTGATCCTAGGTCCTGGGAGTGTTGTGCAGACTCAGGACAACTGAGCTTTGGGGAAATACGCAGATTTAAAGAGGAGTCTGTAATTTGCTTTCTAATGATCATGATCTTTTCCTCAAAGAAGTTCATGAATTTATCGCTGCTGAAGTGAAAGCCATCCTCCCTTAGGCAATGCTGTAACGATGTGTGCTGACAGTCGGGAAGCAAGTTCAGGGAGTGAGTGATTTAATTAATAAACTAAACATAAAACAAAACAAACACGAACAACGCACAGACATGAAACAGAAACAATGACACCTCGGGAAGGAACCAAAGGGAGTGACATATATAGGGAAGGTAATCAGGGAAGTGATGGAATCCAGGTGAGTCTGAAGATGCGCAGGTGCACGTAACGATGGTGACAGGTGTACGCCATAACGAGCAGCCTGGTGACCTAGAGGCCGGAGAGGGAGCACACGTGACAGTACCCCCTTCAAATTCTGCAATGGCCAACTGCTACAAAAAACAACGTTTTTTTCCCAGGCGGCTTAAGTGGCTTTGGAAAGATGAGAATGGTGATATAGGTCTATGCGCTCGTGTTATGCAGCTAAAGGAAGGAGAAAACAGGGATAGTAAGGTGGTGCAGCAAGAACTACGTACAGTGGTGGAATCTGTGCCGGACACTGGTGTTAATAAGGTGCTTCAATTAGAGTCACAGGAAGGAGTAGTAAAGCATGGACCTAATGCTATAGTAGGAGATGACTGTACTGATGGTGACACTGTTGTCTGGGGTGATAGTTAATCCTGGGACGCCACCGGGGGTGTGATCAAGTCTAGAGTAACATTTTTTTAGATGTATTGGTCACTGGCCTACACACAATAAATACAGCATAATGTCAAATTAATTACAAATGAAAAGCTGAAATGTCAATAAGTCAATAACTCCTTCAGGAGTAAAGACCTGCTTAACAAGTCACATAATAAGTTGCATGGCTACCTTAAACCATCATGGTCACCTAATAATCCCCAGTTTACAATTGGCTCATTAATCCCCCTCCTCTCCCCTGTAACTATTCCCCAGGTCGTTGCTGCAAATGAGAACATGTTCTCAGTCAACTTACCTGGTAAAATAACGGATAAATAAAAAAATAAAAAAATCTCTGTACCACACACAATACAGTTAGTTATCTGTAAGGTCCCTCAGTCGAGCAGTGAATTTCAAACACAGATTAAACCACAAAGACCAGGGAGATTTTCCAATGCCTCGCAAAGAAGGCCACCTATTGGTAGATGGGTAAAAATAAAATAAAAAGCAGACATTGAATATCCCTATATAATATCTACTCAACAAACTGGATGCAGTCTATCACAGTGCCATCCGTTTTGTCACCAAAACCCCATACACTACCCACCACTGCGACCTGTACGCTCTCGTTGGTTGGCCCTCGCTTCATACTCGTCGCCAAACCCACTGGCTACAGGTTATCTACAAGTCTCTGCTAGGTAAAGCCCTGCCTTATCTCAGCTCACTGGTCACCATAGCAGCACCCACTCGTAGCACACGCTCCAGCAGGTATATCTCACTGGTCACCCCCAAAGCCAATTCCTCCTTTGGTCGTCTTTCCTTCCAGTTCTCTGCTGCCCATGACTGGAACGAATTGCAAAAATCTCTGAAGCTGGAGACTCACATCTCCCTCACTAGCTTTAAGCACCAGCTGTCAGAGCAGTTTACAGATCACTGCACCTGTACCTAGCCTATCTGTAAACAGCCCATCTACCTACCTCATCCCCATACGGGTATTTATTTATTTATTTTGCTCCTTTGCACCCCAGTATCTCTACCTACACATTCATCTTCTGCCGATCAACCATTCCAGTGTTTAATTGCTTTATTGTAATTACTTTGCCACCACAGCCTATTTATTTCCTTAACTTACCTCATTTGCACTCACTGTATATAGACTTTGTTTTCTTTTGTTCTACTGTATTATTGACTGTATGTTTTGCTTATTCCATGTGTAACTCTGTTGTTGTATGTGTCGAATTGCTACGCTTTATCTTGGCCAGGTCGCAGTTGCAAATGAGAACTTGTTCTCAACTAGCCTACCTGGTTAAATAATGGTGAAATAAAATAAAATAAATAAATACAGTATGAATACTTCTCCAATCACACAGTGGATAAAGTGCTACCCATTTGAATGTTTCTGAATACTACAGCAGCATTTTCTGAATGCCAGGAAAGGACATATCACAGTTTGAAGCATTGAATTCAGGGACATTTTACAATCCATGGTTCAAGAACAACTTTATTACAGTTGTGTAGAGGACATAGTTTAACATTATGTTCAGGATGTTAAAAATGTCTTAGCAAATTATCTGCTATACATACACATTCTACTGTATGTTCAAGCGTTTCCAGTATAAAGTGTGATGCCCAGGCAGTGTAAGCCTGGCTACAAAACAACTGATAGTAGAACTGGAGTAAATTTCTGCAGAAAGCACAGCGATTACTTTTTTGGTTTGAATTAACAGAGCAGAGCATGTGATACATCTAAAAATTCAAAGGGCTCTCAACATTCAAGCTTTTATGTAGCCCATTCCCAAAAGACTTTGCTTGTTAAAATGGACACGGATAGGATCAAATTACCTAAAAGCTTTACTCTACCTTGCAAATTTAGCAACCATACATATTCTGCCCTTGAGTTGCGTTCCCATGCAAAACTAGACAGATAGCTAACAACTAAGTCTTCAATAAAACTCCCAAGGCGTGACTTTTCTTGAATGAATATATTGAAAACGTTTGTTGTGAAACTGCAAAATACAGAAAAGAATATACTTTAGTATTCAATTCACACCGACATACTGTAGCTGTACATTAAACATTTGAAGTTGCATAAATACAAAGCAGCGCTAAGGTACCATGCATCTGGCATGATGCCAAACCATATAGCTAATTGTTAACCATATGGTAATTGGCTCCTTTCATTACTCTAATAATGTATAACAATCTATGTAGAATAACAAAGCATATTACACTAGAAACAGTAACAAAACTACAGTATTGTATATTTTACAATTCGTTTGCATGACGCATGAGCAAAGTAATACAGCTAACGACATACATTAAAGGCATTGCAATTTGTGAGTAAATGCAACCAACATTGATATGTAAGCAACTCTATCAATAACAAGATTATCATCATTAGCTAAATGCTTGAATCGAACTTACAAACAAATATGTTTCCAAGGCTGAAGCGTGACAAGAAATAACTACATTGAAAGACCTGCACCGTAGCGTTGTTTGTAGCTGCTTCTATGCGTGCAAAACAAATTCTGTACTTCCTGTTTGCGTCGTCTTTCTAAGTACCAGAAAGCGCCACTAGGGGGCAAATAACACCATTGAACACAATGAAAATCCAATTGAACCATTGTAATAAAATAATATGTTACCTTCTAACAGGATGGCAGCACAATACATATACTATTTCCAGTATAGTCACATTTTCAGACGAATACCCATTTGGGAAATTGTATACAAGTTATGAACAGCTTTGGCACATAAACTGCACACAATCAACATTGTCAGTGGGCAAGAGAATAGAATTACTCAACAAATTACTGTACAAAGCCACATTTTATCTAGTTGCATATGACGGGATAAGTAGTTTAGAGGTTCTACACTTTTGTCTGAAAGATGTCATTCACTTATTTTCTGTCAAAATGCAAGGAATGTGATTCCTCTCAACATAAACACATTTCTTAGCCAACTCAGAGGAAACCGTCTTCACTAACCGCTGTGGATGAGCAATGGAGATTGGTTCAGTGATAAGATAATTGATGTGTACCTTGATTTTGTAAAATCTAATTTGCAGAATAATTTCGTGTTGATGTTTCCCGCTTATTTTGTAAGCCAACAGTTACAGAATCTCTGTTCTGAGAGGTTAGATGTTCTGCCTAAGGTACCTAGAATAGCACACTATTGATGGCATTTTGAGAATGTAATAACACTTGTGAATTTAAAAGCACATTGGATGGCCACAGCTATAAACATGAAAAAGAAAGTATATGCTCGCAGTAGTATAACTGAGTGTTAAAATAATGGACTCCTTAAAGCAGTATGAGAAGGAACTGGAGGGTATTCTTCACTCACTACAGAAATATCTGGCACTACACTATTTGACTTTACATTGTGACGGCCCTGAATTTGTCTGAACCGTCTCAGTGCTTCTCCTTCCAATAGGGCGCTTCCCCTTTAATTCCCAATTTAACAGCCAGCATCAGCTGCGCAAAAGTGGGATTGTGATGGAGACATGAATGAGGATGTGTTCAACCCTCAGTTCTGAAGCGGCTTTATTCCGTTTGTTTTGTTGTATTTTAAAGTTTGCCTTGTAGCGTAATAGCAAGTTTACCCTGGATCGGATCCACTCTTTGCGTCCGTTGGACTACACATCTCCGTTGTTCTTCGTGGCCTTTCTCCGCTGGAGATCTGTTGGCGGATTGGATTGTCTGACCACAACCTTTTTGTATACGGTATTTTATTTGTTTTGGTGTGCTGTATACCGTGAGGATTTATGTAGTTGTAGGTGAGGACTTATTCAGATTTGATACGCTTTATGGTTGTGTGGTAAAGTAATTGTTATTTTGATTGTATAATTGATAGTGGGTTTACGCTACACTTGTATGAACGGACAAACATTGCGTGACTTAAGGCCACTTGAGTTCCCTGAACTCCTTTACCGGGCTGGACTCTTAGGCCCGAGGTACTTTTTCTGGAGGAACCATAGCTCATTATTTGTTATTATGTGTGATCCGTTTATGTTTAATACAACCCACGCAAAAGACTAAGTTATTTCCAATGTTTTAAGGGTATGTCCATCCTGACTTTTACGAGTCCTTTTGACGGACCAGATGGGACTCATTCCCTCCCAAACCAAAAGGAGAAACTAATTTTCTCTGGTAGGCACAACCTACCTGGCACCCCTATAAACAGTAACCTCTAGTCAAAACCGTTACAACATGGAAAGGTTGTGGACACTGTTCTGAAATGTAAATTTCCTCATCATTATGAGAATTTCAAAGCTCAGGTAGATGGAAGTGGTTGTGGTCCCTATATGTGTTTGTTCACTAAAGCAGTACTATTTGGAGAACATGAATTAATGACATGAAATGTTGCATTTTGTATGAATTGAGAAATATGATTGCATTAACATTATGTAAGAACATGTAGATCATATGCATTGAGGAATAGTGAACACCTTGAAATAATACTTCCATGTGCATTGTCAAAAGAACTGAAATGATGTGATTAAGTGGTGCAACCTGCACATGTACTATGTTTCACAGATTGTTTGGTGTGTTTCATGAGCTGCTATCCTGAACCCTGACCTTAAATTGAATTTGGACCTGCTGTGTAACTAATGATCAATTTGATTAATTAACTTCATTGTGATATTTGTTATGAATAAAGTATTAATTTCTTGACAATTTTACTTGCATCTCTTGACTTTTTTTACTTTGTATAAAGGTAGACTCTGAGCTAGAAAATGGTATCATACACTGCAGTTGAGAACAATTGAAATGAATTCTGCTTTGAAAGTTGATAAATTTGTAAATCCACTTTTTTTAGAAAATGGCCATTGAATGTGTTAGTACACATAATGGAGAGCTCTTTGTCTACACCCATTCAGAATTGTTCACACCCTCTTAAAACCTCTTGATGCTACCCATCCCGGATCCGGGATCGTGACTACGGCTCAAGCTCATTAGCATAACGCAAAATGTGAAAAAATATTCTTAGACATATTTAACCTCCACACCTACACAAGTCCAATAGCTCAAATGAAAGATAAACACCTTGTTCATCTACCCAGCAAGTCAGATTTCTAAAATGTTTTACGGCGAAAACATAGCACACATTTATATTAGACCACCACCGACACAAAATGCAAGCGGCGGCCATTTTGTCCCAGAAAATATAAAATTTAAAAGTAGGATTAAAAAATAAATAATTCACTAACCTTTTGAAAATCTTCATCAGATGACAGTAATATTACATGTTACACAGTACATTTTTTTTTTTCAATAATATGCCATTAATATCCATAAATCTCTGTTTACAATGACGACATTTCAAAAATGCTACTCAAAATGTCCGGAGAAATTATGATAGCTCGGACAGATAACGTCAGATAACAAGCAATAAACATGACTAAATATACATGTTCTACATATAGTTACAAAGATACACTTCTTCTTAATACAACCGCTGTGTTACATTTATTTTTAACGTTACAGAATTCGTTCACTAGTCTATGCTATGAGTCGGCGCTCAGATATTAGCAGTGTCTCCTCTACGTTTGGAGTCCACAGAAACCCAAAATAACCACATAAATATTCCCTTACCTTTGATGTTCTTCGATCAGAAGACGTAGAAGGAGTCATACTTACCCAATACATTGTTTGGTTTCAAGTTGTGCGTCTTTGTATTAGCATATGCTAACAGCTTCAGCTGAAATGCACCCAAAATAACTTCTGCTCCTTCTGGTCCCGCACTCTTGCGCAATCAAACTTCAAAATTACATATTATATGTTGACTAAACTGGTCAAACTAAGTGCAGAATCGAGCAAAATGATGTTTTTATCATGTAAAACAATGATCATCGCGAACAAACGAACCGGCTTCAACTGGTGTCTATTGGAAAAGAACGTTCTCCAAATCGGCTGCGCGCAATAGAGTGCATGTATGTGAGAGTGAACCGGGCATTTTCGCCTGCCAAAGGATGAGGGAGCGTGAAATTCAAACAATGAACGTGCCAATTGAAAGCAGACATCGCGCTGAACAAATACATACTGTTCCCAGATCGGTAGCTGCCTGGGAAGGGTGGGGGCGATGACGTCAAAGTTGACCCAACTTTTCTCTTGACAAGAGAGAGTTTGGGAGAAAGGCTGCCCTGAGAGTTCTGCTTTACATACAGACATAATTTAAACGGTTTTAGAAACTTTAGAGTGTTTTCTATTCAATAATTATTATTATATGCATATATTATCAATTTTGGAAAAAAATATTTTCAGTTTACTATGGGCACGCACTTCCTCCAAAGGGGGCAGTATTCAGCCATAAGCTCAAGAGGTTAAACCTTAGCCCCACCAATCTCTTTAAGGATTCACATGTGTGGCCATGTGCTAAACATAGTTAGAGTGTAGTAAACCAAACATTTCAAGACAAAGTAGTAGCAAAAATACACTATCTACTCCTTGGCCTTTATCCTAATCTGACTTTGGTGCAGGTCTCTGATAAACACTATATCAAAGGTGTATTTGTCACATGCACAGGATACAGAAGGTGTAAACGGTGTGGTGAATTTGGTTACTTGCATAGTAATATCAAATTGAAAGTGTCCAGAAATATTGTATAATTATTAGATTACCCTAAATTGACGGTTTATGTGAAATGCTATAACCACCTCCCAGCCACATATAGCTAAGTGAAGGGGTCACTATTGTTGAGCTTCAATTGGTGGACAGAGCCTTACATTCTCTGGAAAATGTATTGATTTAACTTGAATTAATTATTCCTTTGATTATAGCAAGCCATCCAGGCCATGATGCTCCCTCCACCATACTTTACAGTTGGGATGAGGTTTTGATGTGCCTTTTTTTTCTCCGCACAGTATTGTGTTCCTTCCAAACAACTGCACTTTAGTTTCATCTGTCTACAGAGTATTTTGCCAGTAGCGCTGTGGAACATCCAGGTGCTCTTTTGCGAGCAATGGGTTTTTTGTACAGCAGTGGCTTCTCCTGTGGTGTCCTCCCATGAATAGCATTCTTGTTTAGTGTTTTAGGTATCAGACTCGTCAACCAGAGATGTTAGCATATTCCAAAAATCTCTTTAGCTGACAATCTAGGATTCTTCTTAACCTCATTGAGCATTCGGCACTGTTCTCTTGCAGTCACCTTTTGCTGGACGGCCACTCCTAGGGAGAGTAGCAACAGTTGAACTCCATTTATAGACAATTTGTCTTACTGTTGACTGAAACATCAAGGCTTTTGGAGATACCTTTGTAACCCTTTCCAGCTTTATGCTAGTCAACAATTCTTTAATCTTAGGTCTTCTGAGATCTCTTTTGTTCAAGACATGGTTCACATCAGGCAATGCTTCTTGTGAGTAGCTAACTCGAACTGAGTTTTTTTTATAGGGCAAGGCAGCTCTAACCAACACCTCCAATCTCGTCTCATTGATTGGACTCCAGGTTAGCTGACTCCTGACTCCATTTAGCTTTTGGAGATGCCATTACCCTAGGTGGTCACATACTTTTTCCAACCTACACTGTGAATGTTTAAATGATGTATTCCCTATAAATGTCTCTCTTTGGTTCCTTTCCTAGGCGTCCTTGTTTTGGTTTCAGTTTCATGTCTGTGTGCTGTTAGTGTTTCTTGTTTTGTATTATGTTCAGTTTATTGTATTTACAACACTCACACTCTGAACTTGCTTCCCGACTCAGTGCACATTGTTACACATATTCAGAAGCTAAAGTGCTTGTTTACAATTTGGTTCTGGTGGGGTACAACAATTGGACTAAGCTCATGAGGCATTTATGTAAGTTAAATTCTTCAAGAATCAATGGGTGTGTAAATAATTGAAGTCAAACAATTGTAGCAATCACTGATTGATCCTTTAAATAATATAAATTATGTCTCAAGCATAGCGTACCTGTCTAACTCCATTGTTTATAACAGGGAAATAAACCATGTATGGCTTCAAAATATGTTCAAAAGCTGTCAACTACGCTACCTCGTCCATTTCCCATCTGAGTAGGCCTATGTATTAGGCTATTTTTTTATTTCACCTTTTTTTAACCAGGTAGGCAAGTTGAGAACAAGTTCTCATTTACAATTGTGACCTGGCCAAGATAAAGCAAAGCAGTTCGACACAACAGAGTTACACATGGAGTAAAACAAACATACAGTCAATAATACAGTAGAAAAATAAGTCTATATACAATGTGAGCAAATGAGGTGAGATGAGGGAGGTAAAGGCAAAAAAAAAAAGGCCATGGTGGCGAAGAAAATACAATATAGCAAGGAGCAGTTTCACAGACAGACTAAACCTAGTTCTGGACTAGAAGGATTTTGGCTGGAGATTTTCCATTAACCTCACTTTATATTCCAGGACTAGGCTTAATCTGTTCCCGGTTAAACCTCCCGATAATGTTTAAATGGGAGGATGTATTACATGAATAAACTTATTTAAATGACAAAGTACATTAATGGGATAAACCTACTATAACATTATTAGGTTGTTTGAGAGAAGGTTTGAATCCTAATCAACCCATCCTATGTGAGTGCATCTGTTGAAGTACAAAAGATCAATACATTTACAGTACTCTAGCAGGTGTCGACATGGGTAGGATGATGTCACCCAGTTTGTATCACTCAACACCTGTCTGATGTTTTGCTTTTCCTACAGTGTGGACCACGTTAAAGGGGGTTGGTTGAAATCAGGGCTGAAAAAAATGTGAGTACTGACTGAAATCCACCCCCTCACATATACACGCACACACTCTCTGTATTGATCACTAACACAGTATATTGTGTCTTGGTCTCCCCCATCAGATGCCTGTGAAATCACACTGGACCCAAACACAGCATTCAAAAAACTCTCTCTGTCTGAGGAGAACAGAAAGGTGACATATGGGAGAGGGAAGCAACCATATCCTGATCACCCAGATAGATTTAATTACTGGGCACAGGTGCTGTGTAGAGAGGGTCTGTCTGGGCGCTGTTACTGGGAGGCAGAGTGGAGTGGTAGTGAGGCTGTTATAGGACTGACATATAGAGGAATCTGCAGGAGTGGCGAGATTACTGACTTTAGGTTTGGACGCAATGACAAGTCCTGGAGTCTGGAGTGCTCTAGTACCAGTTACTCTACCAGACACAATAATGAGAGCACTACTGCCATCTGTCCCCTCCTCCAGCACTCACAAAGTAGGAGTGTATCTGGACTGGCTGGCCGGCACTCTGGCCTTCTACAGTGTCTCTTCTGACGCACTGACCCACCTGCATACATTTCATGCCACTTTCACTGAGCGCCTCTATCCAGGGTTTAAGCTTTGGGGTTCTGACTCCACAGTGTCCCTGTGCCAGATAAAATAGAATATCCGGAGTCTTCAGCGAAATCACACTCCTGCTCAAACACAGCTGGGTGACAAACACACACAAACACACACAACCTATGATTACGTAAATCGTTTTTTAGTTCATTAAGGTTCACAGATATTGTACCGGAGTCATTTTCTAAATAAAGTGAATCACAACACTAACACACTAACAGTTGGAAGGCAGATCTTGCTACTCTTTTTCATTGTTGTATTATATTCCTGAAAATGGATTTGTCAAATTGCTTTGACTGTTTCTATAAAGGAATTGTTTTTGATGATTAAACAGTGATTTTATTGTAAACATGGCCTTTCCTTTAAACTGGTTTAACTGGTTTTATGATGTCAATGTAACTAGACTTTAAGAAGATGTTATTGTATTCAAAGTTAACCAGTCACTAGAATGATACAGAGCCACTTACATTACCATACTTTGTTCTGGTAGTGAATTCAGGCTACAACATAAAGATCTCAGGGATTATTTCAAAGCGTGTACACAGAGTGAAAAATACACACAGAGGCACATTAACAAATTGGTGGATGTTTTTTTTTAGATGTGAAAATGGGGGGCACTTCCTCAAAAAGGACCCTCAATACAAAGAGAAGTCAGATGAAGGGGTCACTGGCTCTAGGGAACATTACATTGAGGTTAAAGTTGAGAGGTAATAATGATAAAAATAATATTGACAATGACAATAAAAAACATGTTTTATGCAATGCTTTTCAAGGAGGCTTTACAATAGAGAACAAAAAAACATATACAATAAAGTAATACAAATAAGGCAGAATATTAGAGAGGCTGAAAGGTCTAGCTGTATCTGTTGTGTTGAAGCCCAATCCAGCAGGAGAGACAAGACCAACCTGTACCCAGCAGTGTGTCCAGGAAGAGTGACCAGTCTATGAAACAGCCAATACATGTAAAAGACAAAAACATTTATACAGAACAGAACAAAGGTGATGATAATTATGTGAATGACAGTGTTTGTTTTTATTGGATGTACTCAGCTGTCTACTGCAGCCTATTGTACAGTAAATAGGTAGACCTGTGCAGAGCTGTAGTGATAACACCCTACACAACTTTCCATTGGAGACCACGGTTCATTCCCTGCGTCCACCCTTCCCACTCTTTCTCACACCTTTTAAATGGTTAAATCTGTAGATGTGACTTTATCACCTGTATAGTCTAAGTTCACGTGCATTCTATCTCTCCAGTCACTTAATCACTGTCTGTTCTACTTTTCTCTGCAGTGTGGAACATGGTGGAGAGTGCAGGTGCAAACAAGAGCTTAAAAAAAGTGGATGTTGACTGCTGTGAATTCTGTTATTAATGAGTCTTAATTCAAAGTCAAAAACCACGTCAAACATCTCCTATTCTACATAATTAGAAGTCAGGGGAATAGTGACTTACTTGTGTGTTTTTTTAATTTAACCTTTATTTAACTAGTCAAGTCGATTAAAAACAAATTCTTATTTACAATGACGGCCTACCAAGAGGCAAAAGGCCTCCTTTGGGGACGGGGGCTGTGAGGTACTCCCTTGCTGATATGCAGTGGCATGTGCAGCAGATGTTTTGACTTTACACGTTACACTCTTTGAGGTAGTTAGCAAACCAGGCCAAAGACCCTCAGAGACACCAATACTCCTTAGCCGACCCACAAGAATGGAATGGTCTACCAAATCAAAAGCTTTGGCCAAGTCAATAAAAATAGCAACACAACATTGCTTAAGAGTCAACGAAGGGCAGTGGCGACATCATTTAGGGTTGCAGTGACTCATCCACAACCTGAGCGAAAACCAGATTGCGTACCAGAGAGAATACAATAGACATCAAGAAAGCCCGTCAGTTGATTATTGACAAGTTTTTCCAACACTTGATAAACAGGGCAAGATAGAAATTGGCCTATAACAGTTAGGATCAGCTTGATCTCCCTTTTAAATAAAGGATGCTCCGTGGCTGCCTTTCATGCACTGGGAACCTCCCCAGAGAGGTTTAAAAGGTGAGCAAAGATAGGGGCTGCAACCTTAAAGGAGAAAGGATCTAAACCATCTGACCCAGATGTTTTTAGGGTCAAGTTTATGGAGTTCCTTTGGCACTTAAGACTCAGTGACTGCCTGCAGGGAGAAGCTGTGTAGCGGGGCAAGGGAAAAAGTGTGAGGAGCATCAGGGTTAGTCGCATTAGAAGTGCTGGGAGACGAAGAACTGTTGTATGTATAAGGAGGCGTGGCTGAGTCAAATAGGAATAATGACTTAAGGAAGTGGTGATTAAAGAGCTCAGCCGTACGCTCCTTGTCAGTAACAACCACATCATCAACATTAAGGGACATGGGCAGCTGTGAGGAGGAGGGTTTGTTTTCCAGAACTTCTTGGGGTTAGACACACAGATCGAGAACTGCTCCTTAAAGTAACTAACTTTGGCCTTCTGAATAGCCTGAGTGCATTTGCCTGAACGACATACAGTCAGCCTGAGCATTTGAGTGCTGAGCCTATGGTGTCCTTGAGGTGGAGTAACTCTGACAGATTACTGTTGAACAAGGGGCTAAACCTGTTTTTAATTCTAATTTTCATTATGGGAGCATGCTTGTTAACAATACCACTGAAAACATTTTTTTTTAAATAAGGTCCAAGCATTTTCGACAGAGGCGATCAAGATGATTCTAAACTAATTTACAGAGACCAGGTCATAAAGGAAGGCTTGCTCATTAAAGTTTTTCAGCAAGCGCCTATGACAAATCAGAACAGGTTGTTTAACTGAGCAGCCATTACGAATACAGACCATAAAACAGTGATCACTAAGATGATTACAGAAAACACCAGACTGGTACCTATTAGGATTATTTGTGAGGATAACATCAAAAAGAGTAACCCTTTATGGGTGTTTGGGGTCATACCTTGCGGGATTGGTAATGATCTTAGAGAGATTTAGGGAGTCCCATTGTTTTGAGACTTGGTCAGGTGGTTTAAGCATGTCCCAGTTTAGGTCACCTAGCAGGACAAATTCAGACTTAGTGTAAGGGGCTATGAGAGAGCTTAGCGCCGGTGCTGATGATGGACGATACCACCAACAGTTAACAAAGAGCAATTTGAAAGCTTAATGCTTAAAAACATCAAATCAAATTGTTTGGGGACAGACTTGGTGGAGACAACCGAGTTCCAAAGGTGTTCCTTGTTAAAGATTGCCACTCCACC